>NW_026058174.1:0-48047 GCF_023721935.1 Panthera uncia | reverse complement strand
TAGGGACTATGTCTTGTTCAGTGTTGCAGCCTGAAGCTTAACACAGTAGCTGGCAAACAACAGGTGCCCAATGACTATTCTCTTAAATGCCATCACCTAGGCCTTTCCTGTGCTTTGGGTTCCCCTTATCCTTCCAGTGTCCATGTCTCACATACTAAGTTTGCTCAGATTATTGAGACCTCAGTATCTAATAACCTTGTCAACCCACTAGTCACATGGTGTCAAGATGGATGATCAAGTGTGGTGACTCCACTCCAAAAATAGTTTTACTAGAAAAAAAGGAGCTAAGGAATGAATTCTTTGGAATCTCTCAAATTCTATCCCTAAGCCTGTTTTTTTTTCTTTTATTCTTTTTTTGTGTTTTTTGTTGTTGTTGTTTTTTACGTATGAGGCTGAACCAGATTGAGTGACTTTGTCACCCAATACCTTGGCCACTTCTCAAATTAATCTTTGTCATTTGTTCCTTCTTACAGTCACACAGCCAACAAATACCCTATATTTCATTTTGCTGTTACTGGTCCTAAAGGGTGGGGAGTTCAATCGCTATTGAGACATGGATGCTACAGAAAGAATTTTAGATTCCCTTCTATGTGGCCACTGAATAGAATAACAGAATAATAGGATCTTATAACTCAGGGTACACATAAAACAGCCACCATTGTTGCCCGCTCATTTTTCCTCCCCACAGACTGGTGCTGAGTGAAGAGAAGACACACACATGCTGAACTACTCTAAACCTAGAAATTAGATATGATGACTTTGTTTGAGAAAAAGAACCCTGCTTTGTGTTCCTCATTTCCACCTTAGCAAACTTAGACTGCTTCTCAGAAGCTGGGCAAGCATGTGAAGGGAGGGAATGAGAAGAATGAAGGGGGATGCGTCTGTCAAATCCAGCACAAGTTTGCTTTTGGATTTGCTATGAAAGTGATTCATTTCATAAACAATACAGCTGCTGTAGGAGGCAGTCCTGTCAGATTTGATGGATGGCTGTGTATCTCTGGATCTTCTGCAGTTGTCGGGGCAGACAGGCTTTGGGGCCAAGCAACCATATCAAGTACATCTTGAGTCAATAAGAAATATGAGAAGTCTTCCTACCAGTGATAAAATACAAGAAGAAAGCAAAGTTTTCTGAATAGTAGAACTTTGGACCCACTCTACATGCTGGCCCCACCTTGCCTTTTGACCACAGTTTCACATTTGACCTATCCGAGTTCTCCTGCTTTGCAAGGGAGAGTTCTGGGGAGTCTTTCTCCCTTTTATAGGGCAAGACAAATCTCAGTTGGTCCCCAAATAGGAAAGCCTGAATAGGGAGATGGGTAAGGGATAAGGTATTATGAGGAAAGACTGGATTTCTGGGACCTGTGAGCTTCAAAGGACAAATCCATGAATTAGATGATGGCCCTTCTCTTTTTTTGGCCCCCCCCTCCTCATTATTAGCAGAAACACCACCAACAGAACAGCTCCTGGGGGTCACAAGCAGTGAGAACCAAGAATAATCACCCATGGGCTGTTTGCAGATAAAAGAATATAGCCAACGGTAGAGCTTTCTGCCATCTGTCTCCTCCACTCAGGCTTAAGGGACAGTGGATTTTGCTCTAACCTGACCTTTCATCTCCTAGAAAGCTTGAGTCCTTGCCAAGAAAAGCACTAATTTTGACAGAGGGAATGTGATTAGAAGAACTCTGGAAAAGTCCTCTCAGTCAAATATATCTACACACCCACTCACTTCTCCTGGTCTCTGAAAGCCCTACCACAATACCTTTAGTTAAGACATTGAAAGAATCTGTGAAATTCAATCATAAAAGGGTGGAACATGAAGCCATTTCTCACAAGACATATCTAAAGGAAGTCGATTCTGGTGCCTACCAGCAATGTATGAGTGACTTTGCTCTACATTTTAAATGTTTTTATTTGACTAATGTCAAAATCAAAGTCCTTTCAACAGTTTCCTTGAAGCACCCAAAAAAGCAAAACCAGAAAGGGAAGCCCTTGTCGTGTTTGAGTTGGATGGTTTATGTCCCTGCCTGCTATTGAGCTCTCTCTGCCCACGCTCACTTTGATTCTCCAGACTGCCTTCGTGTTTTTCCTTCCTCTGAGAATCTTCCAAATCGCTTATCAACATCAGCTGCAATTCCTTTGTGTCTTGTTCTGATCATAATCTCCTAATCCTCCCCAGATGCCATGCCAAGTGCAGTGGTGCAGCCGGGACTGTAACCACAGCTCATGACTCAGCACCTCGGACAGAAAAGCTGGGCCTCTGGCCCCAGGGACCTATGCCAGCACTAGCCATTCACTCTTTCCAGGCCCAAGGGACAACTGTCTCCATTCCTATTTTGCTAGGAGTAACACAGAACTGTGGGATGGGCAGAGAGGGTAGGCCTGAAGTGAACAAGGCTGGAACAGGCGCCTGCTGACAGGGGAGCCCACACAGAGCTGGATGCAGCCTTAGCACTAAGAGCTTTATTATTTGGGCCAGGCTTTTCCTCAGCGTGAGCATTGTGATCATAAGTATAGCAATGCTAGTTATCATTTATGGGTTATTTGATGTGGGCTAGGGAGTTTCCAAACACATCTTCCATCTATTAGCTCCTGAAATACCATAGCCACTCTACAAAGGCAGTTCTATTCTTCTCTCCATTCTTCAAGCGAAGGATCGGATCTGGAGCCTGAAATTGCAAAGGGATTTAAACCCAAGCAACCAACTTCAGAGTCCACACATTTAGCCACATTATTCCTTTTCAAATGAGTAGGCTTCTGTAGCTCCAGGTTCTACAAACCTTAAGAGAGAGCTCTGTATTCCCTTCCTACTAAGTCAGACCCAAATCATTTGCATGCCGAGAAGGAGAGCCCATACGGGGTGGGAAGCATGTCACAGGCAACAGCTGTGCTGCCTATTAATCAACCTTTGGTTCTTGTCTTAAGAGTCAAGTGACAGTGCCTCATCCACATAAACCAACATCTTCTGTCAATTTACAGTTTCCGTGATGAAAGAGGACAACCAAAAAGTTGCTTCCCATCCAAAAATGATTGAGGGCATATGGTATGCAGCAAGCTTCAGACAAGGGACACAGGCAAGTATGGCTCTCATCCACCTGCTCATGGCCCTGTGGCATACCACAAACTAGCAAGGATGCAGTGCCCTTCATGGTATGCCACAGCCCCAAACACATATTTGTCACATACCATTCACTCTGGCAACATGCATTCCACATACCCCAGAATTCTGCAACTCATGCTATTTTGTCTTCTGATGCAACAGCTTGCTGACAGTAAAGACTTCTTGATAGAAGGCCTCTGCTCCAAAGCTGAATGTTATTTGACTAATGTGTTAGATTCTTCCCCCCGCCCCCACTTTAAGCCACACCTCCTTAATCTTCACACACCCCAGCCTGCATAGCCTGCTAAAAATTCCATTCTGTCCCAAAGAGGACTGCATTCTAGATGATCCCTCGTGTCTTTAACCCAGGCTTGTCATGGGACTTCTTGACACTTACGGCTGCCAAGAACAACTTGGAATTCTTGCAGTCCACATACTCCATGCTCCTCCTGGCTTTCCTTGACACTAGAGAGCTCCAGCTTTCCTGGGCACATTCCATCCCGACTCATCCCACCCACCCTGGTCCCCTTTATTTGCTCATTGGGTGGTGTCACTCAAGCTTGTGAGCTTTTCTTTTCCCTTAGGCAGGGATTTAGATTTGATGGTTTTGTCAGCTCTGTGTGGTCCAGGGCAGGATGTAGTATTTAACTACCAGGAGATTGTGGCTTCCTGTCCTGATTCTTGTGCTAAGAACATACCCAGGTGCCAGTTGTGTTCACAATTACTAGGTTATCAAAAATCCACGTGGACAAAAAAATTCTGCCCCTATCTTGATTACTAGGAACACCTTCAATGTCAACTTTACCTCCCCCCAGTTCCTTATATCTGCTGCTCCAAAACAACACATCTTCTTTCTATTTAATGACCCCTCCCTTGTTTAATTTTCTTCTTTCATCTCTGCTTTTTATATATGCTGTTTTAGACGTTTCATAAACTGGTTTCAATGCTTTCTGACTGTAAGTAGTAGGAAGAGTAAAGAAAGAAGTTAAAGAATAAAGTAACAAAAGAACAAAGGAGGGGGAAAAGGAAGGAAGAGGTAAACAAAATTAAGAAATTCCATACAGAACTCTGTCCATATCATATAAGATCACAATGCCTTAGCAAATTTAGCTTTTTCATCTAAGCAAAACAAGGGGCAACCAAGGGGAGGGAGCATCTGAAATCTCATAGGTAAGAGATGAATACCTTCAATTTCTTATATTATATGCACATCTTCACAGGTGAGGTGATTCTCTTTCTGATTCTCTTTCTCCACCTGTAAAATGAGGTGGGAATTATGGAACTGAGCCGCAATAACTAAGGTAAGACAATCTCTTATAAAATATTACCATTAAAAATACAAAGTAGCATTATTAAGGTCAATTAAAAACTCTGTTCCAAGCAGTATACTAATTGTTAGAAGAACACAATCATTTGTCAGTATTATCTAGGCAGAACCACAAATGCTAATTCCACCTTGTAAAGTGTTCTCTGTGTTTCTGATAAAAAATACATGATAATCATTGGAAATGAGTATAAATAGCTTAAAGCACCCCAATAACTTTTTCACCTTTGCCCTCCTCAGTTCTCCTTGGGAAGAACTTACCCTGGGACAATAAGTTTTACATTTCTGGGATTGCTATGCTTGGACTCTTAACCTCTCATTTGTCTTTGACTCTGTTTAATCTTCTTGAAACTCTCTCCTTCCATTGGCTTCCACCACTCTTTGCCAATTCTCCCCCAATCTTCTTGCTTTCTGTTGCTGGTTCCTCCTTCTCTGTCTTAACTATAGCCTCTTCTCTGCTCACTTTATACCTTCTGCCTTCCAGTGTATCAGTATTTTCCAATGGGGATATTACTGGAATTTTGGCTGGGCCAATTCATTGTGTGCAACTTTCCTTTTTACCACAGGACACTTAGCATCCTTGGTCCCCACTAAGTCATGCCAGCAGTACTGCCTCCAGTCATTGTGTAAGCCAAAAACATCCTTAGACATTTCAGAATGCTGCCCAGAGAGGCTGCATAACTCACATAGTATGAGAATTTGTGTCATTTTACCATACCCAGCCCAAATATCCCCCCTATGCCTTAGTCCTTTATTGACTACCTATTTTCACTTGGATAATGCAGAATAATTTCAAACTTATGTATGAAGCAGAATCCATAAGCTCTCATTTCCTTCAGTCTGATTTTCCTCCTGAATTCCTCTCCCTGTGCTCACTTCAGCAGCAAATATACTGAATTCCTATCTCTGTTGGCCACACATAATTATCAAAGCCAGAAACCTAGGTATCAACTTTTACTCCTCCTTCTTCAAATCCCAATCAACTAATCACCATGTCTTTTCAATTCTACTTCTTCAAGACTTTTGTCTAAATCTTTTCCCCTCTATCTCCACATAATAACCATTTCTTTGTAACCCGGTGATTTTAAGCATAGATCTTCAGCCTGGTGGCTGGCCATAAAAGATCTCCCAATAAGCTACATAATGATCAAATAAGTTTAGAGGGAATTGTTGAATAATAAACATCATATCTAAACTCATATATATCTAAACATATTCTTATTAAGAAAAATATGGTTCTATTCAGAATCTGTGTTTCTCTGAGTTCTATAATCACCACAGAGTAAAACTGTTAGAGTAGGTGTGCTGAGGCATTTTTTTAATCCTGTCTGAGTGAGCTAGGTCAAAAATCTTATGCACCACTATCATATTGCACCACGATGAGTTCTTAAATGTATTAAATCTCATCCTTTTCCCCTCTCTCTTCTTCCTCTGAAGTTTGTTCTTCTATGAAGTCTCAGAATTATCTTCCTAAAATGTTTAACTGGTGCTATCATGCTTCTGTTGAAATTTGCTCAATTGATTTTTATCACCTAAAACATACATTTTGCTCAATCACATGTGAAATTTCAGGATATGATACCTCCTGACCTCTTCATCTTCTTCCTCTTCCTTGGCCCCTGAATTTTACATGAAGCTCTAGCAATGCCAAACTTAGAGCTTCCCAGCTATATTTACAGTTTTGTATCTCCTTGCTTTTGTACATGTGGCTCTCTTGGGCTGGAATTGCCTCCTACTGATTTGAATTCACTTATGTTTTAAAAGTATCAGCTCTGGCACTGTATACAGAATAGGTTTCATGGGGCAAAGGCAGAAGCAGAGAGACCAGAATTGATGGTGGCTTGGCCTATGGTGATGGCAGTGAAGGTGAAGTGTGTTCAGATCTTCACATGTTTTTAATGTATCCATTTTGTATATTTCTTTTTTTAACTTTATATATTTTATTTAAAAGCCTACCAAAAATGTTAAACTTGTTGATAGGTGGAAAAATTGAGCCATGAGGTATTCAAATATCTTGTCACCATTATATCTGAAAGAAAGTCCTATAATAGATTTTCTTACATGAAGTGTTATTCTCTGTCAAAAGCAAATAACAACAACAAAACAACAAAAACAAACAAACAAACAAAAAACCCTGATACTCCTTGTAAACGAAGCAGGGTGTAATTTCTATTCATCTTAAGGATCTTAAGATCTTGGATCCTAAGGATCTTTGGATCTTAGGGATCAAAGATAAGTGTCATAATTATCTTGAAAATAATGCCCCAACTGAGGTGTTCTGTTTTTGTTTTTGTTTTTTTAACAGGGCTGGTAATAAGAAAAACCATAAAACAAGAAAAACCAGAGAGAAATTCGTAAAGTTTCTTTCTGGCTCTTGTCCTTTCTCCTTTTTCAGCATTCTTCTCTTAATTGTACAATAGTCCCATAACATCATAAGGTCCTTTATCTTAATAATTGTATTGGTAATAGTAGTAGTACTAGTTAGTAGTGTAGTTGTACTAGAAATAATAGTAACAATACAATGCATTAACTGCCATCCATAGAATCTTGCCAGCCTGAAGTTTTATGCAAATTATATCACTTAATACTTATAGGAACCCTAAGAAGCAGTTGGTATCTATGTATCTGTTTTGCAGGAAAGGCAATAGATGTTCCAAGAAGTTATAAAACTTGTTTAAGAGGATTCACTTAAATTGTGGAATGGAATTCAAATCCAGATTTCATGGCTTGCCCCCTCATGCACTACACCATATTGGCTCCTTTAGAGCCATTTTTACCCAGATTCCAATGATCATATGACAGTGGATCAACCTAATGAGGCATTTTAAAATAATGTTTTAACAAATTTGTTAAATAAGTTTGTGTTTTTTGTAGAATATCTGGTAAACCCAGATAAAACACAAAGCAGAAAATATTTCTATAATATCACCAGGGATAACTATTGATAATATTTTTATATTCTCTATATCATACTTATTATATATTAATATCATTGTGATTAAAAAGAGCAAGTAGTTTTAAAACATGATTTTTTAAACTTAATGAAGTTGTTAAAACATTCTCCCATATCATTAAGTTATCTTCACACATTTTACTTTTTTTTTGTAGTTAAATAGCAATTTATTATGTGGATGCACCAACAAATTTATTTCACCAATTCTATACTGTTGGACATTTAGGTTAAAATTTTTTTCCTTATCATAGGTTAAAACATGTATTTGTTTGTTTGTTTAAAGTTTATTTATTTACTTTGAGAGACAGAGAGAGCACAAGCAGGGGAGAGACAGAGAGAGAAGGAGAGAGAGAATCCCAAGCAGGTTCCACACTGTCAGTGTGCATCCCGATGTAAAGCTCCATCCCACGAACCATGAGATCACAACCTGAGCCAAAATCGAGAGTCGGATACTTGACTGACTGAGCCACCCAGGCACCCCTAAAATGTTTATGTATTATAATTAATTCTGTAAAGAATACTTTTATGTATGTCTGATTATTCCTCTGGATAAATGCCTAAACGAAGAATTGCTAGATCAAAAATAAAATGTTTAAATTCTTTTTCATTTTTCCAAAATGGCTTTCTGAAAAATTGTTCAGATTTAAATCCTAACCAATAGTTTTTTAACGCAGGCTGCTTCCATACACGCTAATACTCAGTATTAACTATCTGAAGTTTTACTATCTTTATGATTTTACATCTGGAGTTTTCTTTTCCTTTTAATAATTCTTCCCATTCACTTTACTCTTAAAATCAAAAGGGGAAGGATTTTGCTTCCACCCATGAAGGAATAGTAACTATATGATGTTTGTACCCCACCCCTCATAACCAACAAGTTACAGAACTAGACAAAATGCTTTTTTTCATACATAAGATACCAGGCACTACTGATCTATGATTCATGAGAGCATGACTTAGAGCCTAGAGCCAATTTCCTAACCTTAGGGCAGGGCGGAGGAGGAACCAATCTCTGAGTTAAGGAGAAAAAAACTGGAACACGAAAAGGCTGAAGCATCTAAAAATTGCAGGGAAGCATTCCAGAGTAGGAGGAGTTACACAAAGCAAGTTCTCCAGAAATATGCATAGTACTGTCATTGAGTCTCATGCCAAATCCAAGACTGCACATGTGTAAATTAATGCCATAAAACCAGGCAAAAAACAATAACAAAGACTGTCTCTAAGAACAACCAAGCCTTAGTAGTAGGGGATAAACTAGCCCTATAATAAGGCTACTCTAGACCTGCCGTAAGAAGCTTAACAATCCTCAAAAGGATCAAACAGAAGACAAACAATACAACTGCCTGACAAAATAAATGTCAATACTCTTTAAAGAAGACAACAAAATACACTCAATAGTGTAATATTTCTAATATCCAACGTCCACCCTCAAAATTACTAGATATGTTAAGAAGTAGCAAAATGTGATCCCTAATGAAAAGAAATCAGTCAATAAAAACAGATGTAGAAATGGCAGAGATGTGAAATTATTAGACAAGGACTTTAAAAGAGCTATTATAAAAGCTCAACAATTTAAGAGAAAATAAGGATATGAAGAAAAAAGCAGTTGAAAATATAAAAAGAAGCCACATAAATACTCCAGAGGCCCAAGACATGACATCTGAAATGAAAAAATTCACTTAATGGACTTAAGAGATGATCAGGTATTGCAGAAGAAAGGATCGGCGAATTTGAAGACACAGTGACAGAAACTACCCAAAATCAAGCTGAGAAAACAGAGAGGCTGGGGAAAAAAATGAATAGGACTTCATTAATATGTGGGACAATATCAAGCAGTGTAACATGTGTGTAACTGGAGTCTCAGATCAAGAAATGAGAAAGCGGCTGAAAAAAATAAAGAAATAGTGGCTGAACATATCCCAAATTAATTTTAAAAATTCTTTACCTTGTATACATTCAAAAAGCATAAAAAATCTCAAACAAGATAAATACAAAAAATACCACATCCATGAAGATAGACCACATTCTGGGCCATAAAACACAACTTAACAAGTGTTAAAGAATAGAAATCATACGATGTTTGTCCTCAGACCACAGTGAATTAAACTAAAAATTAATAACAGAAAGATAACTAGAAAAATCCCACAATAAGTGGAGATTGAATAATACACAGGTCAAAGAAGAAATTTCAAAAGAAAAATTTAAAATATCTTGAACTAAGTAAAAATGAAAACACAACTTATCAATATTTGTGCAATGCATCAATAACAGTGCTTAGAGGGAAACTTGTAGCATTTAATTACATACATTAGAAAAGAAGAAAATCAATAAACTAAGTTTCCATCTGAGGAAACTAGAAAAAGAAGAGCAAATTAAATCCAAAGTAAGTAGGAGGAAAGAAATAATAATTAGAGCAGAAATCCATCAAATTGAAAACAGGAAATTAGTAGAAAATATCAACAAAACCAAAGCTTGTTCTTTTGAAGGGTCAATAAAATTAATAATCCTCTATTTAGACTAAAAAAAAAAAAAAAACCACGAGAGAAGACATGAGTTACTAATATCAAAAAGGAAAGAAGGGGCATCACTACAGATCCATGGAAATTAACATGATAATAAAGGAATACCACAGACAACTCTATGACTACAAATCTGATAATTTAGATGAAATGGACCTATTCCTTGAAAGATACCATCTGCCAAAACTCACATAAGAAAAAAATAGATAATATAAATATACCCATATCTAGTAAAGAAATTGAGTCAATAATTAATAACCTTCTAAAAGAGAAAGCACCAGGTCCAGATGGGTTTACTGGTGAATTCCACCAAACATTTGAAGAAGATATTACACCAATTATTTGCAATCTCTTTCAAATGAAATAAATAGAAGGAATACTTCTTAACTCATTCTGTGAGGTCAGAATTTCCTTAATACCAAAACCAAAAAAAAAGACATTACAAGACAACTACAGACCAATATCTCTCATGAACACAGATGCAAAAATCCTCAACAAATTACCAGCAAATCAAATCCAATAATGTTAAATGCCATGACCAGGTGGGATTTATTTCAGATATGAAAGCTTATTCAACATTCAACATTCAAAAATCAATTAATGTAATCCATCACATCAATGGGATAAAAAAAGAATAATCATATGATCATATCAATAGGTGCAGAAAAAGCATTTGACAGAATCCAACACCCACTCATGATATAAAAGAACTCTCAGTAAACTAGCATTAGAGAAACTTCCTCAACTTGATAAAAAGTATCTCCAAAAAGCCTACAGCTAAAACTATACTTAATGGTGAGAAACTTGATGTTTTCTCACCAAGATTAGGACCAAGGCAAAAATTTTTCCTCTCACCACTCCCTTTCAATATCATACTTGAATTCCTAGCTAATGCAATAAGGCAAGAAAAGGAAAGAAAAAATATATATACAGATTGGGAAGGAATTAATAGAACTATCTTTGTTCACAGATGATATGGCCATTTATTTAGAACTAAAAAAAATCAACACAAAGTTTCTAAAACTAATAAACAATTATAGAAAGATTGCAAAATACAAAACTAATCTACAGAAGTCAGTCACTTTCCTATATACCAGCAAAGAACAAGTGGATTGACATTAAAAACACAATACATTTAAATTAGTATCCCCCAAAAGGAAATAGTTGGGTACAAATTTTAAAAGTCTGTACAAGATTTATTTGAGGAAAACTACAAAATTCTGATGAGATAAATAAAAGGAGAGATATTACATGTTTATATATAGGAACACTAATATGGCCAAGATGTCAGTTCTTCCCAACGTGATATATAGATTCAGTGCAAACTAAATAAAATAAACTCAATAAAAATCCCACTCTGTTATGTTTTGGAAATTGAGGTGTCCTACCCAAGTCAGCATCAGCTTGCCAGGCACAAGGGTGAGTTATCTCGGAAGGAGATCCTTCAGCCCCAGTCAAGTCCTCAGATGACTGCAGACCCAACCAACATCTTGAGTGAAATCTTAGAGAGATCCACAGCAGAACCATCCAGGTAAACTATACCTGACTTTCTGACCTACAGAAACAATGAGATATAAGAAATGTTGGTTATTGTTTATAGCCACTTGATTTTGTGGATAATATTTTACACAGCAATAATTGTGTTTTTATTTGCTAGTAAAATAAAACTGGAAAACAAAATCTAAAAAAAAAGTTTATAATTGTATCAAAACAAGTGAAATACTTAGGAATAAATATAACAAAATAAGGGAAAACTTTTCACTAAAATTACAGAGCATTGCTAGAAGAAATTAAATATCTAAATAAATGGAGCTATCAACCATGTTCATGGATTGGAAGAGACAGTATTGTTAAAATACCAGTTCTCCCTAATTTAATATAAAGGTCCAGTTGTGACCTCAATCAGAAATCCTGCAGGATTTTTGTAGGAATTGACAAGTTTATACTAAAATTAATATGGAAATGTAAACAATCCAGAATAGCCATATAAATCTTGAAATAAGAATAAAGTTAGAGGGAGGCCTTAAATTATCTTATTTCTGAATTATTATATGGCTGTAGGATTCAATACAACACAATACAATGTTATTTCATTAGCATAAAAATAGACATATAAATTAATGAGACACAATACAGAGCCCGGAAAGAGACCACACATATAGGATCAAATGGTTTTAGCAAGAGTGCTAAGACATTTCAGTGGGAAAAACAAAATCTTTTAACATACGATGTTGAAATTACTGGATATCCTTTGGTGGAAAAAAAAATGAATATGAACTTTTATCTCACACCATATCCAAAAGTTAGTCTAAAATGGTCACAGAACTAAATATAAATGCTGAAACCATAAAATTCCTAGGAAAAAAATCTTTGTGTTCTTGTGATAGGCAAAGATTTCTTAACATAGTACACAAAACCACAAACTCTAAAGGATAAATGACAAATTAGCCATAATCTGAATTTAAAACTATTGCTTCCCAAAAATCACCATTAAGGAATCAAAAAGTAAAGACACCAAGTGTGGAAAATAATTGTAATACATACATGGCAAAGTACTTGTAGCCAGAATAAAGAACTCCAAACCTCAATAATAAAAAGGCAAACAACTACATTAAAAATGGGCAAAGGGTTTAAACAAACATTTTACAAAAGAAGGTATATGGCCAGTTAGCACACGAAAGTCTCATCAGTCATCAGAAAAATGTGAGATACCTTTACACATATTAGAATGGATAAAATTTAAAAGATGGATAATACCAGATGCTGTGGAGTTCTCATGAAAAACGGTACAATCACTTGAGAAAACTGACAATTCCTTAGAAGTTAAACATGAAGTATTTGCCATTTCACCCTTGCACTACTATTTCCACAAGATAAATTAAAACATACATCCCTAAGACTTATATATGAAGGTTTATAGTATTTTTATTAATTAAGGCCAAAAATAGATCAATTCAAATGACCATTAGTAGGTGAATGGATATACATAATGTGTTATATCCACCTAACCAACACCACTCAATAAAAAGGAACAGATACTCATATACGTAACACAAAAGATAAATCTCAAAATCATTTTGCTGCATGAAAGAAGTGAGACACGAGATAGTACATACAGGGTTCCATTTATACAAGATTCTAGAAAATGCAAACTAATCTGTTGTGCCAAAACAGATCAGTGAATTCACTCCTAGTTACAAGCCCAAAAGAAATAAAATATGTCCACACACAAAAAAAACTTGTACTTGAATATTCATATAATAGCAGCATTGTTCATAATAGTTCCAAATTGAAAACAACCCAACTGTTAACTGATAAACAGATAAATAAAATTTCGTGTATCAATATAATGGAATATTGTTCCACAATAAAAGGAAATGATGTATGAACCTTGAAAACATTACACCAAGTGAAAGAAGCCATCCATAAAGACCGCACACAGTATGACTTCATTAATATGAAATGTCCAGAGTAAGCAAATTAATAGAGACAGAAAGCAACGGTTTTCTATGGCTGTGAGGTTGGGGCAAAATGGAGAGTGACTACTAATGGGGACAGGTTTCATTTTGGGGGTAAAGTTCTCAAATTGATTGTAGCAATGGTCACACAGCTTTCTTAATATACCAAGACCTATTGAGTCCTATGTTTTAAGTGAATAAATTATATGGTAGGTGAAGCCATTTTATTTAGTTAAATAAAGCTATTATTTTAAAAAAATTAGTCAGACTGGTTGTTGCCTGAGGCCAAAAGTGGATAGCAAAGGAGCAAAAGAGGAATCTTTTGGTGGCGATTAACATGGGTTTTGTTTGTTTGTTTGTTGATGGGGTTTTTTTGTTGTTTTTATTTTTAATCCTTGGGGCACATGGGTGGCTCAGTTGGATGAGTGGCTGACTCTTGATTTCAGCTCAGGTCTTGATCTCAGGGTCATGAGTTCAAGCTCTGCATCTGGCTCCACGCTGAGCATGAAGCCTACTTTAAAAAAAAAAAATGTTTTTTATATTCATTGGGTAAGCGATTTCATGACTGCAACTACGAAAATTCACGGAGTTATACACTTCAAACAAATGCAATTTACTGTATGTAAATTGTTCAGGTTGCTTCTACAAAGAGCGTATACTGAAAAGTCTCCCTCCTAGGTGTGGCTCTCATTTCCCAACCCCAGATGAAATTAACATTACCAACTTCTTATATATTCTTTTAGGTGCATTTTATACATATGTAGGTACATTCATATATTTGCTATTTTTCCCAATCCTAAACCAAATGGTAGCATGCTATACACACTCTTATATACCTTGGTTTTTTCACTTAAAAATTTTTGAAGAGTTATTGATTTTCTTTGATCCTGAAGATTATATGTAAAAATAGTATCTAATTTACTTACATTTATGTTTCTGTAACTTTGAGGAAGATTGTGTCTGCTCAGGGTTCTCCCAATCATTTGCACTTCTTTCACTATAAACCACTATTTGTAACCTTTGCCTATTTTTCTATTACAGTCTTAGGCATGTACTTATTTATTTGTAGAAGCTCTTTCTATATAAGCAAATTATCCGTTACGCGTGTTACAAGAGGCAAATATTTCTTCCAGTGTGTCATTTATATTTTGACTTGGATTATATTGAGTTTTACACCAATTCTTTTAATATAGCCTAATTTATCACTCTTTCATGACTTCTGGGTTCTGTGTTATATTTAGGTCTTTCCCATTTCACGGTTATAAAAATAATTCTCCAGAGGTTTCTTAGGTACGTTCATGGATTTCATATTTTGTGTCCAAATCTTTAATCATTTGGAAATACATTTTGTAAAATGCAGAGGTCTCAAATTTTTTCCAGATGGACACTCACTTGTTCCAATACCATTTATTGAGTAACCCATCTTTCACTGCTGTTTTGAAGTATCATCTTTATCATGTACTACATAACCATATGGACTTGGATCTATTTCTACACTTTCTATTTTATTCTACTGATCTGCCTATTCATGTAACAATAACAGATTATACTATACTTATTATAGCTTTATAATAAGAGCTAATAACTAATAGGCTAGTTTCTCCCTCTTTCTATCTTTTTTATCAGAATATTTCCTAGCTATCCTTACTTATTTTCCATTTAAACTTTAGCAACAACTTGTATAGTTGCACAAGAAAAATCCTTTTGATAGTTTTTATTGGAATGATATAAAATTTATAGATTACAGGAAACTGACATCTTTCTGATTTTGATGCTTCCTATCCAAAATCAATTACAGTATGCCTTTTCATTTATGTCTTTTTTTTTACTAGTCTTCAAGTCCTTTCCTAGCATTTAAATTTTCTTCTTTATAAGTCTTGTTTATTCCCTTTTCAGTTGTTTTAATCTAATTGCATTAGCAGAACTTCTTAGAATTTATTAAAGAACACTGATAATAGAGGACATCTTTGTCTTGTTCTTAATTCTAATGGAAATGTTTCTAATATTTTCCTATTTAGAATCATACTGGTTGAAGGGCACCCTGGTGGTTCAGTCAGTTAAGTGGACAACTATTGATTTAGGATCAGGTCATGATCTCACGGTTCATGGGATCAAGCCCTACATCTGGCTCTGAGCTAACAGCACACAGTCTGTTTGGGATTCTCTCTCTCCCTCTCTTTGTCCCTCCCTCTCCCTCCTCTCATGTATGCACATGCTTTCTCTCTCTCAAAATAAATAAATAAACATTTAAAAAAAGAGAGTCATACTGGTTGAGTAAAATATATATACACACAAACACAGGTCTATTACTACCTATTGAGAGATTTTTAAAATCAGGAATAAGAAACAAACTTTATTAAATGCTTTTTAAACCTTTATGGAGGTTGTAATATTATGTTTTACTTTACCTATTAATCTTATAAATTTGGGAGTAAATTTTCTTATTGAAGTATAATTGACATACAATATTATATTAATGTCAGGTGTACAACATAGTGATTTGACAATTATATACATTATGAAATGCTCACCATGATAAGTGCAGGATCTTAAAATCAATGCTATACTTGTTATAAAATGTTTTGGAAGCTTACCTTCTTATTAAAGGTTTAAATGGCATGCAGTTCTCTAGCCTGTAAAGGTTTGATAAAATTACCCTCTGAATTCATCAAATACACTGGGTTTTTTTAGGAAGGGAGCTATCTTGAAAAATGTTCTCTAGGGGCGCCTGGGTGGCTCAGTCGGTTAGGCGGCTGACTTCCACTCCGGTCATGATTTCGCCGTCTGTGAGTTCGAGCCCCGCTTCGGGCTCTGTGCTGACAGCTCAGAGCCTGGAGCCTGTTTCAGATTCTGTGTCTCCCTCTCTCTGACCCTCCCCCGTTCATGCTCTGTCTCTCTCTGTCTCAAAAATAAAATAAACGTTAAAAAAAATTTTTAGAAAAATGTTCTCTATTTTTATTATGATGATGGTGGAATGACATTTTTATCTCCTCTTGGTCAGTTCTGGAAATTTATACTTTTCCAGAAAATTGTAAAGTGTATCTGGATCCTGAAAATGTATTTATTTTTATTTATTTATTTATTTGTTTGTTTGTTTATTTATTTATTTATTTATTTAGAGAAGGAGGAAGAGACAGCATGCACATGTGCTTGCACAGGGACAGGACAGAAAGAGGGAGAGCAAGATTTTTATGCAGGCTCCACACTCAGCACAGAGCCCAATGTGGGGTTCAATCTCGCAACTGTGAGATCATGACCTGAGCCAAAACCAAGAGTCAGATGCTTAAGCAACTGAGCCGCCCAGGTGCCCCTCAAATTTATTTTGATAAATGTAAACACAGAAATAATTTATTTCTGTTTTATTCTCATTTTCCATCCTCTGCTTTCCCTAGTTTGTTTTGCTTCTGTATTGTTACCCTTCTAAAATTGGACATTCAGCCATTTTCACCCTTTATTTACTGTTTATTACTATAAAATTCCTCTCATTACTGTGGAAGAGGGCCTATATCCGGATGGATCTCTTATGTTTTGTTTTCATTACCATCGTCATTATTTTCTAGATAATTGGCAACCTCAATGTTGAGCCCTCTTTAGCTGAAAAATTTGTTTAAGAGAGAGTTTTTCTTTCCCAAGTGGTATTTTGTTTTGTTCTATGGTTTTACTTTATAATTCTACTGCACAGTGATTAGACTAAATTGGTTAGAACTATTTCAACCATTTGAAATTTATTCAGTTGTGCTTTATGGCTTGAAATTTGGTCAATTTTTATAAACATTCCATGTATAGAAAAAGTAAGTTTATCTTCAATTTTGATGGTACAGAGATTCTATATATCAGTATAATCTAATTCAATAGTTGGGTCTTCTGTCCTTATTTTGTCCACTGGATCACTCATAAATAATTAACTTCTTCTCCACTAAATTGTCTGAATAATTTTTCCTGTTTTTTTTTTTAATGTTTGCCTTTATACCTTTATAATTCTATCTTTATTATTTATCAGTTAATTAAATAATCCTAGTTATAGAAAGTCAGGAATAACTTCATTATCTATAGCTTTTTATTCCCCATCCCCATTTAATTTTTATTATGTATATTATTTCTACATTTTCAGGGTTTACAATGTTTATATTCCATTGATCATCTCCATTTCTTTTTATCTGTACTTCTTCATTTACCTACTTACTGGTTGGCTAAAATTCTTCTGCTACCATCTTGAGAAAGGGCTCATATGAAAAAGATTTCCTCATCATTTTCTTTTTCATGTTAAGTAATATTTTGTCATTGCTGTTCTTGTTGTTTTTATATGTAAAGGACAATTTGAACATAATTTCCTTGACTCACACATTCTTTCCTTCAGTACTTAATTTTATTTATTTATTTTTTTTTTTTAGAAAGAGATAGAGCAGGGAGGAGGGGCATAGGGAGAGAGAGAATCCCAAGTAGGTTGCACACTCAGCGCGTAGTCCTATGTGGGGCTCGATCCCATGACCCTGGGATCATGACCTGAACCAAAACCAAGAGTGAGACATTCAATCAACTGAACCAGCCAGGCACCCCTCTCCTTCAGTACTTTAAAGACATTACTGCATCCTCGCTGACACTGAATGTTCCTGTGAAGAAGTCTGAGGTCAACACTGTTTTCTCTCTTACAGGTGACTTCATCATTTCCCTGATTCCCCCAATGTCCTTTAGCTTTAGGCCTACTAACTTTATAAGGAGATTTTGGCATTATTGTTCTATGTCAACTCTTTCCTGGGATATGACTCGCCCTTAAAATTTCTGGATTCCAGTCCTTAAAGTGTTCTTGATTTATATGAAGTTTTCCACTTTAGAGGCACCAATTATGCCTGTCTGTATATATGTTATATATGTACATATATAATCATATATTTATATATGTATATGTAAATATCTATATTTATATCTATCTCTATCTCTAGATATACTAGATATACTAGAGATAAATATACAGATATATACCCACATAGGTATATGTCTGATTCATATATGGTAACATTAAATCATACTCTCCATTCATTTTGGAAGTATTTAATTTAAAATTCAGACTCTTGAAATCCCAACAAAGTTTTTGCTGCATCTACAGACTTCTAAGCTGGCTATAAGATCACAAACAGATAAGCATAATATATGTATCAATCTTGGTGTCCTTCTCACACATTCCATCATCCACTAAAGAGCAAGCCCTTGATGGTAATAGCAAAAGTATCAGATAGGGGAAGCAATCTCAGTGTCCCTTAGAAATAACTAAATTAAGTCCCCAGCAATTTCTTTCCATTCATAATAATAGTATCATTCTACGCTCATCACAATTTTATGAGACTGAATGTTCTTTTCAGTTCTGTTGCATGTCAAATACTGACTACACACACACACACACACACACACACACACACACACACACACAACCACTTTTTAAAAAAAAATTTTAAAGCCTTTAAGTGTTTTTTGTTTGGTTGGTTGTGTTTTTTTTTCAAAGAGAGAGACAGACAGACTGCAAGAGTGGGAAAGGCCTAGAGAGAGGGAGACAGAATCTGAAGCAAGCTCCAGGCTCTGAGCTGTCAGCACAGAACCCGACATGGGGCTTGAACTCAGAGACTGTGAGATCATGACCTGAGCCAAAGTCAGTGCTTAACTGATTGAGCCACCCAGGCGCCACCACGCAAAACCACTTTGATAAAATTCTTTAAACTTAGGAGCTGCTGAAGTAAGATGTGGATATAATTACAAATAGACTTCATAGAAAACAAGGATTTCACCACACTAAACAAACTCTTGTAGGTCCCAACTCTATTAAAAACCTTCAATAGGCAAGTATGTTTTGGGATATTATTAATTCCAGTTTTATTGAATTGTGATCAGAAAGTATTGACGATAATATTTCTAACTCGGGGAATTTACTAAGATTAATATCTGGCTGATTATGAGATCAGTATTTGTCCATTTTCATGAATTTCCAAGGGCATTTAAAAATGGTATATTTCCAATCACCAGTTTCTTCATATAAGTCTTATTTACACCAGTTTATGTTATATCGATCTTTTTTTTATCCTGACTTATTTTTTTCCTCTTGATTTGGTCCCTTTTCCCTGTATTTCCTATTACTCCTGCTTAATTACTGTTGTGCTAATTAGAGATAGATATTTGTAGCTATATCTTCTTTGTGAATTACATCCGTTAGCACTCAATAACCTTTTTGTTTGAAATTATTTGGGCCCCTCAATTTTACCTTATCTGAAATTGACATCAGGGCCATAGCATTTGTCTTGTCTTTTTTCGCTGTACTCTGGTATCTTTTTGCTTGCCCTTCTCTTTTCAAACATCTCAGAGTTGTATTTTAGGTGTTTCTCCTGCATACAACATGAAATTGGGTTTTCCTATGTAATTCAATTTGAAAGGGTTGTTGTTGTTGTTCATTTAATAGATGCATCAGACTCAACTTATATTTATTAATATGACAGGTAATGTTTAGCTTTAGTACTGTCATTATTTTATTTTTTGTTTTCTGCTTTGTATCCTTTTTTAAAATGTCTTCTATTACGTGACTTGTTGATTTCTGTATATTAATTTTGAGCTCTACTACCCAGCTGAAATCTCTCATTCAGTAATGCCCATAAGTCTCTAGGTATACAATTTAAAATAAAATTCTTCTAAAGTGACAATTGGTGAAGTCTCCCCAAATATTATAAAATATGTATTTCAGTTCCAAAGCCATGTCATGTTCAGTGGGAAAATAGCAAATGCATTTCCATTAAGATCAGAAATACGACAATTATTCCATTGTAACCACTATGGTAATACAATAATCTGAGAGAAAAGAATAAGTGGTATAAAAAATTGTACACAATGAGGTAAAATTATATACCCAGAAACAAGAGAATCAACTGAATGAAAAACTACTTTAAAATTTTTTTTAAGGTTTATTCATTTTTCAAACACAGAGGGACAGAGTGTGAGTGGGGGGGAGGGGCAGAGAGAGAGGGAGGAAGACACAGAATCTGAAGCAGGCTCCAGGCTCCGAGCTGTCAGCACAGAGCCCCACGCGGGACTCGAACTCAAGAACTGCCAGATCATGATCTGAGCCAAAGTCGGACACTTACCTGACTGAGCCACCCAGGAGCCCCCTCAAAACTACTTTAAACAATTAGAAAATTCATGGGGCGCCTGGGTGGCTCAGTCAGTTGAGTGACCGACTTCGGCTCAGGTCATGATCTCGCGGTTCGTGAGTTCTAGCCCCACGTCGGGCTCTGTGCTGACAGCTCAGAGCCCGGAGCCTGCTTCCGATTCTGTGTCTCCCACTCTCTCTGCCCCTCCCCCACTCATGCTCTGCCTCTCTCTGTCTCAGAAATAAATAAACATAAAAGAAATTTTTTTAAAGAAAATTCATTAAGTTAAAATATGTAAATTTCTTTCATAGGTACACAAATTAGTTAGAAATCATATTGGAAAAACAAAAACACTTATAAATAACAAGTCTCACAACCACAAAATATACTAGGAGAAAAAAACCCAAAAACTTTCACAAATTCATGGAAAAAAAAAAAGAAAAAACTTTTAAAACTCCTGAAAGGCACTTAAGAAGATTTGACCTAATAAAAAGGTGCACTGTCTTCTGAGATAAAAGGTGATTAGAATGTCAATTTATTTTATAACCTAATGCTACAACATTAATTTATACCAACAAATTTTTATTATAATATGCGAACACTTTCTTGTTTGAAACAAATAGCTTTTAAATCTCATGTGAAAAGATGATATAAATATCCCATAAAACTCCGGGAAGGAGGAGCAGTGAAGGAGTAACAAGTCCAAATGAGTATTAAGATACATTATAAAGCTACAATAATTTAAATTGCATGATGTTACAGTAATTCATATTGCATGATACTGGGCATGAATAGATAGACCAGTGGAACAGAATAGGAAGTAGAGAAATAGTCTAAATCAACATGGGAATTTAGTATATGATGAAAATGACATTTCAAGTTAATGGTGTTAGGAGAACAGAATGGCTAGCTAGGAAAACTGCTGTCATATCACCTACTTAAAATTTAATGTAATACATTCTGAATGGATCGAAGACTTAAATGCAAAAATAAACCATAAACATACTAGAAAAAAAAAAGTCTATGCACTTCTTTTGAATTTAAAAATTTTTTAAAGTTTATTTATTTTTGAGGGGGGGGAGGGGGAGTAGAGAGAGAAGGGGACAAAAGATCCAAGGCAGCCCACTCCACCATCTCACATGAGATCGTGACCTGAGCCGAAGTCAGACGCTCAACCAACTTAGCCACCTGGGTGCCCCTCTTTTGAATTTTAAAACGGGAATGGTCTTCCAGCTTATGACACAAAATCTAAAAGCCATGTGAAAAGAATGGGTAAATATAACTATCCCTAAAATAACTTTTGAATAGCAAAATGATAGCGAATAGGATTAAAAGATAAAAGGTGAACTAGGAAAAAAAAAGTTGCCACTTGTATCACAAAGGGTCAATTTTTCTGTTTAAAGAGCTCCTAAGATTGATAAGAAAATAGCTAATAATCAAATAGAAAATATGGATAAATTATATGAATAGAAGTTCACAGAACATGAAATACAAACAACACAAATATGAAAAGACTTCCAATATAAGAGAAGGCATTACTATAATTACACTGAGACGTATTTTTTTAACTTATCAGGTTGACAAAAAATCCAAATATTTAAAAAGACCTTCTTTTGGCAACAGTAAAAGGTACAAAAGTATATAAATGTGTGTACGCTTTGACCCAGCAATCTGGCATTGGAGAATTTATCCTACCCATATACCTGTACATGTGAAAATGTTGTATTCAATATTATTTTTGCAATATTGTAATAGTAAAAACTACCCAAGTATAAGAGTGACTGGTTACATAAGTAATAGTACATCCATTCAAAGAATATTTTGAAACTTAAAAAAAATTTAGAAGCTATATATTGATATTAAAGTATTTCCAGGATATATTAAGCAAAAAGAATAAAGAACAAAACAGGGTATAAGCATGATAACTTTAGGGTTAGAAGAGCTGAATGTGAATATACATTCATATTTGCTCATATTTTATAAAAAAATACCCTGGAAGACACATTAAAAAATGAAAAATAGAGGTTATGTTGGTGGAGGGGGGCTAGATGAATTAGGCATAGAATGAGAAGAATAATTTATTAACTTCTAGATTTGTTTTACAACTAAATGAATCTATTGCCAACTCAAAGGATTAAATTTACATAGACTTTCTCTTTTTATTGGTGTGAATATAATTTATAGATTAATTTAGGTAAAAATTGTTATCTTTGCCCTGATGAGCCTTCCTATGCCTAAACAAAGTATTCTTTTTCATTCTATTCAAATTTTCCTTCATTATCTATCTCTAGGTTTTCACAATTTTCTTTCCACCAATATTAAACATTTCTTAGGACATTTATCACTAAATATTTTACTGTTTTTGATTGTGTTATATTGTTCTTTTCTCCATTACAACTTCTAAAAGATTACTGTTTGCTGTCTTTGTCTGGGTGGGCTGCTATAAGGGAATATTACAGACTGAGTGGGTTACAAATGGCAGAAACTTATTTCTCACAGTTTTGGAGGCTGGTAAGTTCAAAATCAAAGCACCAGAAGATTCAGTGTCTGTTGAGAGCTTCCTGGTTCATAGACAGCCATCTTGTCGCTGTATCCTGACATGGTGCAAGAGGTGAGGGAGTTGTCTGGGGTCTCTTTTACCCTTGTAATGCCATTCATGAAGACTCCACCCTCATGACCTAGCACCTCCCAAAACCCCATCTCAAGATATTGTCACATTGGTGTGGAGGTCTCAATATACTAATTTTGGAAGGATATAAACATTCAGTCTATAGGAAAGACTTAATTTTGTTATGCTAATTTTATATGCAGACATCTTTCTGAATTTGTTCTTTTTTTATAATAATTTTACAGTTGAACTTTTTGGATTTATTTCTCCTGTTCAATTGCATCAGTTTGGACTTCTGGAACAGTGGACATTAAATTACAGCATGGTGTGTGAACTTCCTTACTTTGCTCATGAATTTAATGGCAAATGTTTCATAAGTCTTCCCTCCCACCAAAAAAAAAAAAAAAATGTTTTAATGAGCTTTTAGGGCAAAGAAAAAGATGTATGGAGATGGATGTTCAGGATATGATAGACCAAGTATTGACCAACTACATCCATGGGCCAAATCTAGCTTACTGCCTATTTTTATAAATTAAGTTTTACTGGAACAGAGCCACATTCATATGTACTATCCATGGATGATTTCATGGAAAATATTTACTATCTGATTCTTTACAGAAAAAAAAAATTTCCATCTTCAGTGCTAAAGTGTGCTTCAATAACAATTCTAAAATATTACTGGCTTAAAATAATAAAAGTTTATATCTTACTTAAACTACCTATCCAACTTACGTCAGCAAGGGCATGAGTTCCAACATCCACTCAGGGACCCACGTTGATGGACTCTCATAATCTTGTAGATATAACACCTGGAACACACATTCTTCTAGGGACACATATCACTTCCATTCATGTCTCATTGGCCAAAAACTTGTCACATAGCACCATCTGTGGAACTATAAGAACTAGAAAAATGGAAGACGCTCTTATCTTCACTCTTGGGAGCTTACAGTTTAATAAGGAAGAAACGAGTGGAAAGAAATAATCAGCTAAAATTCAAGTAGGTCCCATCAACAGGAACAAAGTTCCATAAAAGGCCAAGCAGGAAGAAGTGATCATATCTGTTTCAGAACATGAACAAAAGCTCTGAGCAGGAGCGGCAGTCAAGACTTCCTAACTGGAGATACAGGGTAGGGGGTGTTTAAAGAGAAGGGGGCACTATAAATAAAAGGCCTGAGGCCAAAGTACTACAAGGGCTCAGAAAATAGAGTCTAGTGTGATTAAAATAGATGATATATTTAGGAGAAGAGAAGGCAATATAACTGGAACAAGAAGCTGGGGCCGCAGTGGTAGAATCTTGAATGTTTGGGCATGAAGTCTTTTGCTCAGCAATTTCATATGTAAAGATGTGGACTAGTCAATCTCACTGGTTTTGCTCATATTATAACCTCAGCACTTAGCGTAGTGCTTGGCACATGTAGGTGTTCAATAAATATTTATTACATGACTGAAAAAATAGATGAATACTTTCCTATTTTTTTCCTTTATTATTTTAGAGCTGGTTAGTAATTCACAGTAAAGAAAATATATCAGTGAAGACTGGTAATGCTGCTGAACACCTTCACTAAACTATGTAGACATATTGGCATTCTGCAAATACGTATAGCTCAAAGTAATTATTTTGTCCACTTTCCTAGTTTCAACCAAGTTTCATCCATTAGTTTCACAGCCCAGCCCTCCTACCAATTTCTTAATCCCTCAACTCCCTGCTTCACTTCTTCTAACCAACTAAGATCTTATCTCCCTATTCCTAGTGACTTCCTAATGGGTACTCTTAAATTAAGTTCTTCACCTTAAAGTTACTTTTTCCAAAGGGAAATCCTAAATTAACAAAGGATCACTTCAAATCAATGAAAAAAACAAAAAACAAAAAACAAAAAACACTCTTCCTTCTAGCATAACCAAAATAACTTCCAGATGGATTAAAGAGTAAATTGTTTTCATAATTCAATTTATAGAAAAAAGTAGAATCAGCCCTGAAACATCCAAAGAGAGGATGGCCTTGTAAGTTTAGAAGCAATAAAACACTTTAAAAAAGGAAAGATCAACAGGCTTACTACTAAATCCTAAATAAGCATAAATAAATAAAAAACAAATAAGTATATTAAAAGAAGTCACAGACAAAAGAAATTCTTTGTAGCATATTTAATGTACAAAGAGTTAATGGCTCTAAAGTAAAAAAGAGGGGATCCTGGGTGGCTCAGTTGTTTAAGTGTATGACTTTTTTCGGTTCAGGTCACGTTCTCGGCTGAGTTAGAGCCCCACATCCGTAAGGAGCCTACCTGGGATTCTCTCTCTCTCCCCCTCTCTCTCTGCCCCTCCCCCACTCTTGCTCTTTCTTTCTCTCAAAATAGATAAACTTTAAAAAATTAAAAAGTGTGGCACCTGGGTGGTTCAGTCGGTTAAGCGTCCGACTTCGGCTCAGGTCATGATCTCACAGTCCATGAGTTCAAGCCCCATGTCAGGCTCTGTGCTGACAGCTCAGAGCCTGGAGCCTATTTCACATTCTGTGTCTCCCTCTTTCTTTGCCCTTCCCCTGCTCATGCTCTGCCTCTCACTGTCTCAAAAATAAATAAAAACATTAAAAAAAATTTTTAATAAAAATAAAAAAGTAAAAAAGAGTATAATCAAATATTAAGAGAGAACAATACCTCAATGGTCAAAGGAAAGACAGTTCATAATAGGATAAAACTAGAAAAAAAATTAGAAAGATGGTCAATCTCTCTAGCAATAAAATCCAAATTAAAAATAAATTAATTTACCACTTTACTGGAAAAATTACTGATATAAAAATGATATAAAATCCACTGCCGGAGGGGTGTCTGGGTGGATCAGTTGGTTGAATGTCTGACTCTCGATTTTGGCTCAGGTCATGATCCCAGGGTTGTGGGATCAAGCCCCGCATCAGACTCCACGCTCAGCATGGAAGTTAAGATTCTCTCTCTTCATCTGTGCCCCTCCTGTCCATGCAGTCTCTCTCAATCTCTAAAAAAAAATAAAATAAAATAAAATAAAAAAAAATTTTAAATCCACTGCTGGAGACATATAGTAATAATTGTACTTTCATCTACAGCTGCTATGATTGTAATTGATATGGCTCTTTAGGAAAGCAATTTGGCAATACGTATGAAGAAGCATAAAAATGAAGATACTTTTTGATCCAGAAATTTCACTTCTGGGAACCTGTCCTATGGAAACAATCCAAAATATGGAAAAAGGTTTATTTACCAAGATGTTCATCATAGCATCATGTGTAATTACGAAAAAATAAAAACAATCCAAATTTCTAATAAGGGAATAGTTAAGTAAATTACAATGCATCATTTGAAGGATTTTATGTGGCCACTAAAAATACGGTGAAAAAACTAAAAAGTAAAATGTTTATTCTATAATAGAGTACTCAAAATATCATGCACACTAAAATATCCAATTAGCAAGAGTTGTCATATAAATGGTAAAATTATGGTGTTTTGAAACCTCCCCCATCCTGCCCTGCCGTGAGAAAACTCTACTCGTGACAATTTCCCACCTTAAACAGCGTAATAATCCATTGCTTTCTTAGTGAAAACATGGAATGAACTTCAGTTTACATGTCATTGTTATTGTCTTGGGTGATTATAAAGCCCAATCCATGCTGTTCATTGAGCGCCCTCCCTCCACTGCCACACAAGCCATTCTCTAACTTCTGGGCTTTGGATCCATGTGAAGAAAGCTTAGGGCTAGCCTGTCCTGTCAAACTTGGATCCTCATCTGGCCTCTGCGAGGGGGGGAGAGGCAAGTAGCTTAGGAAATGAAAGGTATTTAAGGGTCTCGCGCCACTACAATGACCTTCGCATGACGCCTCTTCTGCAGAGGCAAGAAGGTAGATGTCTGCTCCCCGCATTACCCTACATAATAGGAATGTTTTTGTGACATTCCACCTAAGTTATCAACCACACACTGTATAAAGACTAAGGCAAGGGAGACCATCCCTGGCCTTTCCTAAGTAAGAGTATACTCCCAAGTAGCACAGTTATGGTATAGTTCTATTGCTATATAACCATCTTTAAATGATCTAGAATAAATCATTTAACTAAGCTTAATAAAGCATTTATCTTGGGCCTGGCTCGAAGTACTTAACGTGTATTAACTCACTGAATATTCCCAACAGTCCTACAAGGCATGTGCTGTTATCATTCACATTTCACAGATGGGAAAACTGAGGTACAAAGAAATTAGATGGCTTACCCACCACCACTCACTCAGCAAGTTAGAAATAGAACACAGGCAGTCTGTCCCCACAGCCTGTATTCTTAACTACTATGTATCATCGCATCTTGTAATCGAGTTCCTACTGGTCATTATGGTGTGCCCTAATCTAATCTATTGTCCTTGTAAAAAGGGGAGATTTGGAGATACACACACACAGAGGATGCCAAGTGAAGATAAAGAGAGAGATGGGGCAGTGCTTCTACAAGCAAGGACTGCCAGCAGACCACCAGAAGCTAGGAGAGAGACACAGAAACAAATTCTCTCTCATTCTTCAGAACACAATAACACAGCCAACAGCTTGATCTTTGACTTGCAGTTTGCGGTACTTTGTTATGGGAGCCCCAGCAAACTACCACAATACCTTCTCTTTTTACTGTTATCATCGCCCATCTACCTATCTCGGTTAAAATGGATTAGAAGTCAGGTGAAGAGTAGAGATTTGCAATGGAATGGGATAGTTTAGAGCAGTAGTTTTTTTGTTTGTTTGTCTGCTTGCTGTGTTTCAGTTTTAAGTTTTTTAATGTGTATTTATTTCGGAGACAGAGGGACAGAGCACAAGCAGGGGAGGGGCAAAGAGGGCCAGAGACACAATCTGAAACAGGCTGCAGGCTCTGAGCTGTCAGCACAGAGCCCAACGTGGGGCCTGAACCCACAAACTGGGAGATCATGACCTGAAGTGGACACTTAACTGACTGAGCCACCCAGGCGCCCCTAGGGCAGTAGTTTTAAAACTACATTATATGAAGGCTTAAGGTTCCAAAAAGTAACCTGAAGAGGCAGGTTCCATGAGGTCAAACAGTGGACAGAGAGCAGAGCTCTAAAACTCTGTCACCTTCACACACACACCCCAACTTCAAGGAAAGCCAGTCCACTTTTCTCTGTTGCATAATTTGTGTTCAAACTAAGATGCTGTTTGAAGAAAAATTCCCATTGCATTTTAAAAGGTCAAGAATACTGGGACACCTGGATGGGTCAGTTAGTTAAGTGTCCATCTTTGGCTCAGGTTGTGATCTTGAAGTTCATGAGTTCAATCCTTGCATCAGGTTCACTGCTGTCAGCGCACAGCCGGCTTCAGATCTTCTATCTCCCTCTCTCTCTGCCCTCCCCTGCTCACGCTCTCTCTCTCTCTCAAAAATACATAAACATTAAAAATAAATAAAGACATAAATAAATAAATAAATGGTCAAGAATACCGATTTAAAAGCAAAGCTTATTTCTTCACTTGAGACAATTTTTATCGAGCCACTATTGTGTTCCAAGGAATATTTTAAAACTCAAAGACCAGGGTGCCTGGGTGGCTCAGTTGGTTAAGTGTCCAACTCTTGACTTTGATTCAGTCATGATCTCACAGTTCATGGGATCGTGCCCCACGTTGGGCTCCACACTGACAACATAGAGCCTGCTTGGGATTCTCTCTCTCCTTCTCTTTCTACCTCTCTCTCTCTCTCTCTCAGAATAAATATTTAAACTTAAAAAAATTTTAAATAAAACCCATGGGCCATTTTTAAGTGTCTGAGTGTCCCCCTTCTCAAAATAAATAAATAAACATCTTAAAACATACTGGGCTAAACAGAAAATTGGAAGTTAAAAAACTTTTTTGAGTATAGTTGACACACAGTGTTAATTTCAGCTGTACAACCTACATATCTGATAAGTTTATACATTATGCTATGCTCACCACAAGTGTAGCTACCACCATATCTCACCATACACTATTACAACATCATTGACTGTAGTCCTTATGCTGTGTCTTTTATTCCCATGTCTTACTCATTCCATAACTGGAGACCTGTATCTCCCTCTTCCCTTCACCCATTCTGCCCACCTCTCACTCTTCTCCTCTCTGGCAACCACTAGCCCGTCCTCTGAATTTATAAGTCTGATTCTGCTTTCTGTTTATTTATTCGTTTGTCTTTTTTTTTTTTTTTAGATTCCCTATATAAGTTAAATCATATGGTATTAGGCTTTGTCAATCTGACTTATTTCACTTAGCATAATACCCTCTAGGTCCATCCGTGTTGTCCCAAATGGCACGATTTTATCCTTGTTTATAGCTGTGTAATATTCCATTGTGTATATATACCACATCCTCCTTATCCATTTGTCTACTGATGGATGCTTAGGTTGCTTCCATACCTTGGTTATTGAAGATAATGCTAGAATAGACATAAATGTACATATATCTTTTTGAATTAGTGTTTTCATTTTCTTTGGGTATATACCCAGTAGTGGAATTATTGGATCATATGGTATTTCCACTTTTAATTTTTTGAGGAATCCCCATGCTATTTTCCACAGTGGCCATACCAATTTACATTCCCACCAAGTTTCCATTTTCTCCACATCCATGCCAACACTTGTTAATTCCTATCTTCTTGATTTTAGACATTCTGACAGGTGTTAAATGATATTATGGTTTTGATTTACATTTCCCAATGATGAGTGATGTTAAGCAACTTTTCATGGGTCTGTTGGCTATTGGTATGTCTTCTTTGGGAAAATGTCTATTCAGGTCCTCTGCCCATTTTTAAATCAGATTGTTTGTTTTTTGGTGTTGAGTAGTGTAAGTTCTTTACATATTTTGGACATTAACCTGTTATCGAATATATCATTTGCAAATATGTTCTCCCATGTAGTAGATTGCCTTTTTTGTTTTGTTGATGGCTTCCTTCCCTGTGCAAAAGCTTTTTATTTTGGTATAGTCCCATTAATTTATTTTTGCTTTTGTTTCACTTGCCAGAGGAGGCATATCTAGGAAAAGGTTACTACAGCCAATGTCAGAGACATTATCACCTCTGTTCTCTTCTAGGATTTTTATGGTTTCAGGTCTCACATTTAAGACTTCAATTAAAAAATGAGATTACTGAGTAAAAGATGACTAATTAGCTTATTGTTAATAATCAAGACATGTAATAACCAATCAAAATTTAACTTTCAAGCCGAAAAGCAATGGTGCCTTGTATAGTCTTAGATTTTCTGTTTGAAATGTTACAAATAGGTAGCGATTTCCACTTTTGAATATTCAAATCCATTGGGTAGGAATAATAGAGTGAGTGGGTCTCAGTGAAATTAAAAATATGTAACTTTTCTATTAAATAAAGACTAACAAGAGAAGCGATAGGGATTTGTTTGTTTCCAGTCATTTCAAAAGGCAACCAACAAAATATATGACTTTATGGGCTCCTTCAGAGGCGGAAGTTTGACAGTTTTGGGATTGTGTATGACCTGGAAGAAGGAATCTTCAAAGGTATTAAGTCCATAGTATTCTGGAACACAATTTGCCACTGAAATGATTTTCAAGTCTGCTTAAAATTAACTTAAAGCTTTGGCATTTACTTAGCCTTAAAAACAGACGAATCATTCTGTCATCAAATATATACCTAGAGTATATATGTGTAAGACGGGGCACTAAGCAGAGCAGGCCTGCCCAGCAGCCAACCAAGAGAACTGATCTGGAAAGAACTGCTGGGGCCCGTACCGATTCAATAGGAGGCAGGCCTGGCTGGCAAGATCTGCTCATTCCTGCTGCCGACCTATACCGTCCCCACTCTGTCAGGACCTGAAGGCATCTTTCTCTTCACTCACTAGACCAGGAGGTGTTCCCTCTAAGATATATATTTTTTTATTATTGTCAGTTGTAATTCAAGAGAAAGATGGCTGTTCACGCTGCCACAAATTGTCACTAAAATCGGATCCTTAAAGATTTGGTTTGCATCCTATCCCACAGGAAACATCAACTGCACTGTCTTTAAAATCATGCACGAGGTTCTGTGGGAAAACATCAAAAGAGAAGAAATTCAAGGAGTGAGACCATAAACTCATGATCCTGATTTTCAACAAGAGTTCCAATATTTATATAACCAAACAACTATTGTTTCCTTTACAGAAGGCACCCACAAAGCTATAAACATTCCCACAATGATTCCATTGTCTAAAGATGACCGGGAAATACTTTTGGAATTTCCTTTAGAGTCTGAGACATTTTCTTTTGAACAACCTCAAAGGTGATCATTCTTTTTGTGCAAGTTCCTTAACATCCTTGAGCCTACGTTTCCTCACAGTCCAATGGTATCTATTTCACTGGGCTTTTGTGAAGGTTCAATGAGAAAATCTGCTAACAGTACTCAGCACAGGGCCTGGCACCGGGCAAGTGTTCAATAAATGTTACTAGTATTATTAGTCATAATTCCTAGAGGATGCATGATATTTTTGGAGTGTTGAAGGACTTTTGAATCTAAGCCTTAAATCAGGTGGTGATACAACTAAGCAACACGGTGTAATGTCAGCCACAAGAAGAGACTATAAAGCAAGAAACATATTTTCTTTTTGTAGTCTATAGATTGGAATATTTAATTTTAAAATTTTAAAATTGTTTTTTTTTACAATTTATGTATTTATTTTAAGAAAGAGAGACAGAGCGTGTGAGTGGGGTAGGTGCAGAGAGAGAGGGAGAGAGAATCCCAAGCAGGCTCCATGCTGCCAGCACAGAGCCCGATGCGGGGCTCAAACTCACGAACCACGAGATCATGACCTGAGCCGAAATCAAGAGCCAGACGCTTAGCCCACTGAGTCGCTCAGGTGCCCCAAAGAGAATGTTTTTAAAGGAGTCTCAATACTTTGCTAAATACTTAAAAGAAGCACCATCTTCTAATGTCTACCCTGAAGGAAACACATCAGCTTCTTGCAAAGAAGGCTTCCTGGCAATGGGTGGCCTCACCATCCATCACTGTTTCCATAGTCACATATGGTTCAGTCCAGTGGGAGGTGACTAAGAAGAAGAAGAAGGCGCATGCAAATTGAAATAATACAAACCAGCACCTGTGTGCTTCTGCTCCATAATTCTCTTTCACTTTATCTCCTCCCTGTGTTCTTTCTCTCTCTCCCTCTGTCTCTCTCTCTCTCTCTGACCTTTTGAGGAGAAGAAAGAGGGGATTTTCTTAGGTTTGTGTGTCTGTATCATACGTGTTTATGTCATTCCACTGAAAGCAGGGAATCTGAATTGTTAGTGTGGCACAAGTTTCAACCCTTCAATTCTTATTTCTCTGCAGCAAATTACACCATACCCATCCTTTCTGTTCATAACTTTAAAATTGCTTTGTAAGTGGCTTGCTCAGCATTACCCAGGCCCAGGTGGGAACTCTGTCTTTCCCTGAGTAAAGACTGCCAAGCAGTAGTAATATCACTAAAACATTAAGATCAATAATCCTAAAACACTGGGGATTTCACTTACATACAAACCATGTCTTTTCTGTTTATTGTATCTTTCCCCTTGGCATCTAGAGTCTATTAGACGTTCCTTATCTATAGAGAAACAAAATATAAGGGAAGGGGATGTAGTCAGAAATAACTTAGAGCGCCTAACCTCCCTGATAATGAAGGTCCCTTATGAGAAAGCCAAACGTTTGTGGACATAGGCTTGCTTTTAAGCCTCACATTTCATAGCACTTGATCCACGGGAAGACACTCAGAGTGTCAGGCTCCTGACCCTGGTTTCCAAAGGACCAATTTTTGTCTTCGGTGGTAGCAAGTTTACAAAATTCCATTACGAACGCTAAGCATGAAACTGGTATGTAGTAAAAAAGTAAAGTTTATATCCTGGCTTGGTGAGTATATTGCTACGTGTGTGAGTAAGGAAGATTCTGAGGCAGAGGTTAAATAACCAGTGGGTACTGATTACATTTCCCTTCTGAGCCCTGCAACTTATTTCCCAGGAGAATTCAATCACAAGCTAGAAAAACCTTAGAGCTGTAAGGGATCTTACAGCTTGAGGGATCTTCTTCATTATAACAATGAGGAAACTAAGGCCAAAACAGAGTTATGTCACGAGCTCGAGTCAAGCTAGAATTCGTTTCTAGGTCCAGGAAGGACACGGCTCTCTTAACTTGCAGCCACAACATTGTTTTCAGCTCTTGCTTTTCACTTCTTAGTTTCCTTAGGAGACAGAAGTATCTCACTACCTACCCACCTCCATTCCCCAAATCTCATAATCAGCTTCACCAGGGAATCGCCTTACATTAGAGAGATACAGAACACATTAGCAAAGAGTCTGTGGGTCTCTCTAGAGAGGGTTTAAAGGAGAAGGAGATCTCTATTAAAGAAATATTTTAAGTGCAGTCGTTACTACACAGAAGAGCAGCTTTCTGAAATTCCTTTCATGTCCCATGATTCTTCTATTAGACACCCTCCATGACAAAAATCAAGTGTCAAGAGGCCTTCTAACACGCTGACATCGAAATGTGAATTTCATCTCAGATAAGATGCAGAACTAATCTTCGATTTAATCCTACTAAGCCATGCACCCCGTTTCTTTGGGTAAGTTTGAGTCCACCGTCGACAGAAGTTAAATAAATCAGAGCACACATGGACGAGAACACGATTTTCAGAGTTATTTGGAGATCGTCTCTACCTTGCCAGCTCACGGCTTGCAGCAAGTAAGTAAACTTAGATTAACCCTAGATTAATCCAAAGACAAAAGAACCTTCAGCCAAGAGATTAAGATAGGGCTGAGGGGGAGGGGGAAGAAAAATATGCTATGTCCTAATCACTAGGAAAGAACAGGCTGTCCAAGCCAATTCTGGTCTGATCTATGAGATCAATTGCATCTGGAGCTCTTTGACTACTGGCAGCAAACACAGGGACAGCAGTGCAGTGCTGAGGAAGGATTACCTCATTGAAAAGAGCGGCCGTGGCTACCAACCTCCCTTTCTAAGCCTCCCTCTCTGAGCCTGCCCTCCCTGTCCTCAGCCATGACTCATTGCCAGTTGCCCAGTGATATGTAGCTAGTCTGAGAAGTATGTTGATAGAGCAAACCTACAGTCTCTTTTCCAATCAACCAACTACGCATCTTCCTATTCAAATCCATCTTAAAATTTAAATGAATACAAATTAGTGAGCTGCTTTCAAATGGTTGGTCTTCTAGGGGGTGCCTGGGTGGCTCAGTCAGTTAAGCATCCAATTTTGGCTCAGGTCACAATCTCACAGCTCTTGAGTTCGAGACCCTCTTTGGGCTCTGTGCTGACAGCTCAGAGCCTGGAGTCTGCTTCACATTCTGCGTCTCCCTCTCTCTGCCCCACCCCCTCTTGCTCTCTGTCTCTCTCTCTGTCTTGCTCTCTGTCTATCAAAAATGAATAAACATTAAAAAAAATTTTTTTAATCAAATGGTTGGTCTTTTTTTCCCAAAAATTCTCTGTTGGGGCTGCCTCTACAGATCACAGTTAGGGGAAACTGAATCATCTCACTTATCCCCTTTCAACATCGAACGCACCCACATAACTGTGGGGGCATGGTTTGCCATTCAACTCCAGGGCCAAAGAAGATACATGTTATTCTTATAGCTTATGTTTATGTAATTAGGCTCCTCCCCAAAGGAAAAGCTAGGATCTCTTTCTTTGTCCTTTCCCCCCTTTCACTTATTTCCTTCTTCAGGAAAAACCAGAAAGCAAAATGGATAACGTCTTTATGGGCCACTTCCATTAGTGATCATACCAGAGTGGAAATGGTGTACAATGCGAGTCTGAGAAAGAGTACAGATAAGGCTTGGGTCAGATAGGGACTGGGAAAACAGAATTTCCCTATTAGCAGGGAAAAATATATTGGGGTGGGGGAAGAAAGGCTCATACTGGCTTTTTTTTTTTTTTTAATGGCATAGAATGCCTCTTGGACTTCAGATAACTCTTACAAAACATTTTGATGGATTGAGTGCAAAAAGTGAATCAAACATATGGATTAAATTTTCATTATAATACAGATGGGGTTTTTTTATTATTATTAAATTAAGTAAAATGTTTGGCAAAGTATATTTGGTTTTGGCCAAACCCAGGACATTTGAAAAATAGTTTTGAGATATTTAGTGAACTGAACACAAAGCCAGGTTTACCCATCCCTAAAGTTTGGAAAAATTAAATTTGGCTCATCAAGGTTTGATTCAGCGTCAAATATATTTGTGAGGAAATAAGTTTCTGAAACACCAAAATTGCCTACGTGCCTTAGGAGAGCAGTGGAAATGCCCAGTAGTTATTGAATAACTCAACCTGCCCAGCACTATAAAAGGCAGCAATCCAGTGACCTGAGAAAAAGGTGAGCTGTTCCCCTCCTCCCTCACCAAGATATTAAGAACTGAACCAAAGCCAGCGTGTTCTGTATTTGCAACTATGCTGTCTAGCCTAGAAAATTAGCACAAAGCAGCAAATGAATAGGAAATGCTCATTTGAGAGAAAGGTCATCACCGTAGCTGGATGGCTGACAAGGCTTTTATTATCTGCATTAACCAGAAGAATTTAGAAAAGCAAAGGACAGTAACAATATTGATGAAAGGTAAGGTCATATTGTTGGATATTTTTTTCCAGGCATTAAGAACTTCATTTTACTTATTTGAAGAAAAAAAAATCCCAAAGGAATGCATGGAAATTTTTGGCACTCTAATACCAGCCTATTTGAATATCTTTCCATCAACCCATGGGTTACTGGAAAAATCTTTTTTTTTTTTAATCCATCTATCAGCAACCCATCTGAACATGACTATACATGAAATTTCAAGTTTGGCAATCTTTCATTCCTGCACATGGCCATTGTGAAACTCCATATTACCCATGTTAAAACTTTAGTTTTCTGCCAGGGTTTGGGGGGAATGGGCTCATCTGAAGAGTCAAGTATTCTGGGAAACTAAATGTTCTAAATATCAAGCCCCGCCATCAAGCTATTGAAAGTTTGCGTTCAAACCACTGTGAGTCAAAGTACTTGTCGATCTATGATCCACTCCTCTGTATTCTCAAATAAAGGACTATGTTGTATTGTAAGAATGCTCTAAAGGTGGATGAGCCAACAGGGATGTTTGCTTCTCAACTACATGATTTCATCTTGCAACACTCTTTTAATACTTGTATCTTCTTTGTAGGATGCATGAATCAAGAAAGCGGAACCACTCTCGATATTTAAAGCATAAAGGGATTTAATATAAGGATTCAGCAACTTATGCAAGCATTGGAAGGCTAGGTGGTGTGATGAACAGGGATACCACTGCTAGCATTTACTAACTCAGGAAATGAAGACTTCATGGGAGACTGGTACCCATGACCTTAGCTGACTGTGGTACAAGAGCAGGTGATTCTCAGGGGGTTATCTGGAAATCCTCAGGAAAACCATGTGCCTGCCCATACTGTGGCTAGAAAATGGCCTCTCCTTTTCCACATTCTACATCTTGTGGGAACACCTCTCTTTGGTAAAATCAAAACCTAAATCCTTCCAGTAAAAGGAAACAGAGTTTCCAGACTTTCAGTGCTTGCACAGAGGAGAGAGTTTGGAAGGAAGAGAATGATGTTGAGTATCAACAGGCGTTACTGACCCATATGGTTTTCCTGCTTTTTTGCCTGTTGCTAAGCACTCTATCACTTAGTGGGTTTGTCTTTGACATCCCACTCCATTCTTTTCCATCTTTATTTTTGTGGTACTTAACATGGTCATGGCCAGAAAATCTGCTAGCTAGTTTATTAAGATAAACAGTTGTGAGAGAAGACCCTGAGACATTTATGAAGCACAGTGTAGCTGAGTGGTAGATGCCAGACCAAATGTATGAACCCAGCTCTGCCGATTATTAGCTATATTATATTAATTTTTCTGACCATAGGTTTTCTCATCTGAAAAATGGGAATAATAGCAACTGCCATACCTACTTTTCCCAAAGATATTGCAAGTATTGAATGACTTATACAAACTACGCTGTCCTGTAATATTTAATTCATTCTTTCATTCTTTCACCACACTTAGTGCTTCTTTACTCTAGGGCATAGAATGAGACATTTCAGGTGTGTAACACAAAGACGACTAACGGTCTCTGTGCCATAGAAATTTACCACTCAGTAGCAGGATAAAGTACATTGATTAAAAAAAACAACAAACTATAAAGTAGAGTATCTTAAGGGCCATAATGAAGTACAAACAATAACAATTTAGTCGAGGAAGAACTATTATTTCCATTTGGAGGAATGTGGAAGTTTGCTTTGTTTTGTTTTGTTTTTACCTAGCTCTCTCATCTGCCTACCTATTCTTCTGTTTGATGCCTGGACTCCCACTTTCATGTACTTTGCATGTATTTCCTACAGATGCCATCATCTTAATGCCACCACTTACCCATCTAATTCCTTTTACTCCGTTCCCCTTGTAATTGTTTTAAGTCAGTCTTACCACTGTTTGCCTGCACCACCACAATACCTTCCTCATGAGTCTGTCTGCCCCCAAGCCTGCCCTCATCATACTGACCACCTCACCCCACCCAACACACAGTCCTGTAGAAGGCTCATCTGTCCTCTGCACTGCTTTTAGAATACTCTATCTCCTATGCAAATCTAATCGTACAATAACCTATTTAAAATCTCTTCAAAAAACAACCTCTAGTTTCAGAATGAAGTTGAAATGCCTTCCTCCAGCACACAAGGTCCTCCTTGATTTGGCCCCAGTTTTCTTCTCTAAACTGAGATACACAGATGTGTCTTTCTGCATGAACTTCACGACGCCTATTTGTAACACTCAAAACAGCATGTTTTCTCCTTCCTGATTCATGATGGTGTTAAGAGTAGTGTAACTGTGACCCTTAGAATGAGGGATTCGATTTGGGATATTGGTGGCCTGGGGGAACAAAAGGGCTGGCTGGAGAGAATACAAGAGGAAAAAGTACAAGAGAGAAGGAAGAAAGGTAAAACCTGCCATTTGCATCACCTGCTTTATGTGATACTGCATACAGGAACCAGGACTCAAACTTACTGTCGGGTTTGGAAGGATTCACTCAGGAGGCACACTCAATGCAGTTCCAGCACGAGTAAGATTCTTCTTTTCTATGTGGAGACCAGAAGTCAGGAATGGTCTGCACCCTTTTATAGAGGAAGAATCCATTTGGAGAGAAGCTTTACATGACTACATGAACCTCCACTGTACAGACTGTCCTCCAAATGTTTTCTAGTGGGATGTGGTTGTTGCAATTATTATAAGGATTATCTAACATTTACATAGCATGTCACATTTTCCCAAATGCTGCCATAAATATCTCATTTAAGGATCAACTTCTGGGCCCTCAAAATTAAAGGCTGGAGTTTTCAAAGGGTGCCCAGGCTACTTGCCAGGCTAACTAAAATGGTTATCATATGCCATGTTTTTATGGAGGCTTTGAACTCTCTATTAAGTCTTGGCAAATCTAATGTGTCTAATTACGTGTTACTTCAAGTTAACATGGCGACATGGTAGAGTCTCAAAAATACTTAAATGAATGAATAATCACAAACCTTTGTGCTAGGAACTCAGATCATCCCTTTAACACATCAGGTAGTAGAGTATGGAAGATCCAAGGGAGTAGGTAGTGTGAGAACACACGAAGGCTGATGTTGATTGCTGACTTGACTCTATTTGTTCTCCTTAAGTGTCAGACTGGTCTGGGTGTGTTCCTGTGTCTAAGGGTGGAGAAGTAGTGTGTAGAGAGAGAAGAAAAAAATCCTTCTATTTTACGATTAATGGAATCACTAAGCTTTTCTGAACATTTTTCTTCGAGATTTAAGGGCCCGTGGGCTTAATACTGTGCGACTGAACTAGTGATGGGTTTCGAGAAGACTAAAAATTAGCTTTTTCACAAACCTTTCTCCTTGACTCAAACATCAAAAGCTTGTCAACATCAACTTAGAGAAACAGAACCAAACACAATGTGTTTAGACTCCAAATTGAAATTTGAAAGGATACATAAGTGATGCTTTTCAGTCACATCACAGATCATTATCCCTTCCCTTTTTTCCTCCCTTCTGACGTTCTCTTCTGAAATAAATAGATCTTTGTGTTCTGAAGCTTCTGAAATTTCTGGCAGGATCCATATGACTTGATTCAGACCACAGGACAAATACCCTGCTGGGGCAAAGTGAAAATCACAAGTGTTTTCACTTGGTACTTCTGGTCACCTAGTCTTGTGACTTCTTTCCGCGAACAGTGTAGTTCCCAAATTTCTTAATATCCTTTTGGAGAACCATGAGGACTGCTTCATTTACAATGTAATCCTATAGACAAAGAGGGTATATTTCATGGCTTTAGACTTCTTCGGGGAAAACTAAGACTGTTACGAGGGCCTTAACTTAAAGATTTTTTAAGCTAGCGATGGCTCTCTAATTAGGGAAGGGATGAAAAACAACATTTGGGAAGTACTCCGTGGCTGCTTTTCATAATGTTTGTATTTGTTTCCTGTGACAGCTGTAACAAATCACCACAGTGCTGGAAGCTTTAAACAATGCACATTTACTCTCTTACAATTTTGGAGGTCAGAAGTCCGAAATTAGTTTCATTACGGCAAAAGCAAGGTATTGGCCTTACTCCCTCTGTACCATACTCTCTCAGCAGGCTCTAGAGGAGAATCTGTTTTCTTGATTTTTCCACCTTCTAGAGCTGTATTGCCTGTACTCCTTGGCTCATGACCCCTTCTTACCATCTTTTATTTTTTTTTTTTTTTAATTTTTTTTTCAACGTTTTTTTTTTAATTTATTTTGGGGACAGAGAGAGACAGAGCATGAACGGGGGAGGGGCAGAGAGAGAGGGAGACACAGAATCAGAAACAGGCTCCAGGCTCCGAGCCATCAGCCCAGAGCCTGACGCGGGGCTCGAACTCACGGACCGCGAGATCGTGACCTGGCTGAAGTCGGACGCTTAACCGACTGCGCCACCCAGGCGCCCCACCTTCTTACCATCTTTAAAGCCAGCCACGTGGTATCAGTGGTCACATTGCCTTCTTCTGTGTCAAATCTTGTTTGGCCCTCCTCTTATAAGGGCACTTGTGGTTGTATTGGGTTCACCCAGATAACCCAGAATAATTTCTCTATCTCAAAATTCTTAATCATATCTGCAAAATCTCTTTTGCCATCTAAGACAGCATGCACTATTTCCCGGGAAAAGGGCCTGGATATCTTTTGGGGGCGTATTATTCAACCTACCACATTTTTGCTTTTAATTTTCACAGCTATACCATCACACGGGCATTGTTATCTCCATTTTACAGATAGGGCTACTGAGGCACAGACAAATTAATAAATATATCATTACTTCAGGTAATAAGTAGCATAGCCAAAGTTCAAATCCAATTCTTCTGGGTTTATGGAAGAAAAGAACAAATATCAGAAATACAAAGCAACATTGATGAAAACTTTTTCACATCTTTTTTCTAAATTCCTTTCCCATCTCTCCCTATATAGCAGAGAAAACCAATTCCCTCTCTATCTGCCTGGTATTTGACAGAACAAAAAACTGTCTATTTCTAGATGCGGGATTGGAAAGAAATGGTCACCGACCATTGGTTGGGACTGAACTTCATACTTTATCTAAATTCTTTTTATAACTTTTCTCACCTTTCAGCTTGTATTAAAAAGCAATTTTTGGTCCTTTCAATGTACCAGTCACTGTTCTAAGTGTCTTTATAGGCATCAACTCATCTAACTCTTGCAACATGCCTAGGCTATAGGTGCTATCATTACCCTCTTTTTTTCATTCACAAATGAGAAAATTGATCTGCACAGTGGTTAAGTAATTTCATTAATTTTTCACAGACTAGGATTCAAGCCCAGGTATCTTTAACCATTAGGTACTGTACTATGCTACTTACAGTCTAATGCTTTATATATATTTTAAACCTCTATTTTCTAATGTCTATAAGGAGAGGCTTTATTCCGATTCTCCCTTTTCCCATATCACTGACTATAGTTTATTACACACGAGAGCTAGGCCTTTAGGTATTGACTAAATAAAACAATACCAATTGTAACTGTTATTTCTGTTTTTCTCATATATTTACTCCTGAATATATTCCTTCAGAACTTTGCTACTCAAAGTGTGGTCCCCAAACCAGCAACATAGGCATCACCTGGAGGCTTGTGAGAAATGGAGACTCTCAGGCCCCACACCAGACCTCCAGAATCAGAATCTGTATTTTAATAAGTTTCCCATGTGATTTACATGCATGTTAAAATTTGAAAACCACCCTTTAAAGAATATATTTAGATTTAACAAACTTATTCCACAATACCTACATGGTTCTCTCACCTATTTATACACTTGAATGCTGTGGCTTTGGCCTCTTTAATTCCACCCTAAGCCTAAAGTTCTATGGTGTGGCCAGTTCTATAAAAGCTATTTCTTTTGAAAACATTTGTTTCTATGTGAAAATAGCAGTGTTACTTATGGAAACCATTAGTAGCCATGACTTTTTTTTTCTTCAAAGCAAGTACACAAGAATCTCCCCTGCCCTCAAACACACACAGACCCAGCTTCAGAAGGCTGCACTGCAGGTAAGCTAGAGAAAGCTGCAGCAGCCAGGCAGAGCAAGGACTCGCTGCCTGTCCCTGGAACAGGGGAGGAAGCTGCTCATCACTGTGACACAAAATAAAGCCCCTAAAGTAGCTCATACGTTTCAACCATCAGGACTGTTTCATAACGACCATTTCCCCTTCTCACACCCACCTCCAGACCCTGTGGCACCTCGCTGCAGAAACTCATGAATAAAGAAGAGAATGATATCCAAGGAAATCCAAGGAAATGCCTTCTGGAGAATCTGAAGAATGGTTTGTGATGCCAAGATTGAGGAACCCCTTTTTCAACTATGAGCTGATATTACTATAAGAATAATAAAGGACTCAGTGAGCATGGAGGGAGATCAGATCACTGCAGATCCCCACTCTTGAAATTGGAAATCAACCTGACTCCTAAAATGGGATAGGAAAATCGAACTGTGAAGAAACCAACAGTTTCAGACAACCTATCCTGCTTCTCTTTCAGAACTCAGTTGACTTTACTAGACTTTTTGTTTTAATATTTTAATCTACATCTACATAAAAAGTATTGGTGGATTGTTATAATTAACATGGTATCCTCAATCTATAAACACAGAGGATGTTAATACCCCCATCATCCACAGGGTGAGCAGTTTTGAGAATTTTAGCCTCCAACCTTGGATTTAAACAGTGCCCGATCCCAAGTGTATTTAACTGAGAACCTTTACTTCTGATCACGATGAAGTACCAGAAAATAAATTTACCCTCATTCCTGAAACAATAAAAAGTTAGACAAAATATATGAACCAATGGCTTCCAAAACACAGGACATGAGGCAACAAAAAACAATGACCTCTGAGAAAGATTTTTATTTTTTTAATGTTTATTTTTGAGAAAGAGAGAGAGAGAGAGAGAGACAGCACAGCGGGGGAGGGGCAGAGGGGGAGGGGGACACAGAATCTGAAGAAGACTCAAGGCTCTGAGCTGTTAGCACAGAGCCCCACATGTGGGACTCAAACCCACAGACTGTGAGATCATGACCTGAGCAGAAGTCGATGCTTAACTGACTGAGCCACCCAGCCACCCCAAGAAGTGTCTGCTTTTAAAAAGCTCATAGAGGTTAGGTCTACCTGGATCATCATCTCTCTATCTTAAACTCAACTTATTAGTAACAATTATATCTGCAAAACCTCTTTTCCCATGTATTGCAGCTTAATAATAAGAGTAACAGCAGGGGTCAAAAATATGGAGGCCATCGGGATCCTGCCAAACAGAAGTACTCAGAAGGGTCTCACTTTAGTAGTGGGGTAAAAATAGCCCTCCATTAAGTGTTTCCCTCATCCAGATTAACAAAGTTTACAAGCAAGACTCAAAAGCACCAAACTTTTTTCTGATTACTTAACCATATCCCAGAACAAAACTCTAGAATACCTATAGGAACACAAAAATATATAGCAGCCAAAAAGGTAAAAATCACAATGTCTGGCATTTAGTTTAAAAAATTACCACACTTGAAAATCAGCAGGAATAGGTGACCTGTAATGAAGAGATAAATTAAACAATCAAAACCAACTCAGAACTGACAGCAATGATAGAATTATGGACAAAGACCTTATTATAGTTATTACATCTATATTCCATATGACCAAAATGCTACAGGGAAAATTGACCATACTAAGTAAAAATATGGAATATATATAATATTTTTAAAAGACACACAATGATCTTTCAGAGATCAAAAACACACCATGTGGAGTTAATGTCATTTTAGATATTGCAGAAGAAAATATTGGTAAACTGGAAGACATAGTAAGGGACACTACTCAAAATAAAATACACAGAAAAAAAGAATAAAAATAAACAATTAAACAAAACATTCATGAGATCTGGGCAACTTGAAAGTGCCCAACATGTATATAATTGGAATCCTCAAAGGGGAACAGAATGAACTTATGAAATAATAGCTCACAAACTTCCAAATTTGTTGGAAACTATAGACCCACAGATCCAAGAAGCTCAACGAACCTCAAGCACAAGAAATATGAAGAAAACTACCCCAATACACATCATATTCAAATTTCTTAACTACAGTGATAAAAAGAAAATCTTAAAAGCAGCTACAAAAGAAGGTCATAATATGTACAGAAGAACAAGAATGAAACTATATTTCTCATCAAAAACAATGCAAATAAGCAACACCTATATAGTACTAAAAAATTATCAACATAGAATTCTACACTCAGCAAAAATATCTGTTTTTTAAATATCCATTTAAAACAAAGGTGAAATAAATATTTTTTTTACATATACCACAGTTGAAAGATTCCATCACCATCATGCCTGCACAAAAAGAAATGTTATAAGAAATCTTTCAGTCACAGGGAAAATGATAGCAGATAGAAATATGTATCTGTACAAAAGAAGAAACATCAGAAATGGTGACTACATGGCCAAATATTGATCATTTACTTATTATAGGAAGGTCTTTAAACAATAATTGGCCATTTAAAACAGGGAATGGTAAACTTTTTTCTGGAAAAGGTAAGAGAGTACATATTTTAGATAATGCAGGCCATACAGTCTTTGTGGCACTACTCAGCTCTGCAGTTGTATCATGAAAGCACCCATTAAAAAAGCATGTAAATGAATTGGTACGGCTGTGATACAGTAAAACTTCATTTACCAAAACAGAGGGCAGGCTGGACTTTAGTTTATCAATCTCTGACTTAAAGGAAAAATAACGATGATGCAGGGTGAGATTTATAATACAAAGAAAAGTAAAAGGTTTGACAACTACAGCATAAAGGCTGTAAGGTGAGAACTGGAAATATATTACTGTAAGGTTCTATTATTATATGTGAAGCAGTACAATGTTACTTGAAGGTAGATTGGGCACAGTTAACTGTAACTTCACTGTGCTGAGTTAACTATTTAAGTGTTCTGTAGGCTAAAGCAACTGTTTCCAGAACCAAGCAAAGAATTAGAGTTAAAACACAATCAAGAAAATAAAAAGGAATCACAAAAAGTACCTACTTCAAAAGAAAACAGCAAAAGGAAGAAAGGAAACAAAGAATACGTAGGATAAACATAAAATAAATAGCAGAAAAATATAACACCCTGATTAAAATGTCAATAGTAACCATGAAAAAGGGAAAAACATGCAGGTTAAAGGCTAACTTTAGTGGAAAGATGAAAACTGTACAAAAGAACCACGTGGTACCCTTGAAAGTAATATAACACTGCATGTTAACTCTACTGTAACAAAAATAAAAGCATTTTTTAAAAAATGAAAATAAAACAAAAATATATTACACTTCCCAGTTTGCATTTAAAACAAATTCCTTAAGAGTTAATTGACTGTTAAAAGCAAAAATAATGACAATGTATTGTATGGTCTGTAATACAAGTAGAAGTAAAATGCATAAGAACAGCACAAAGGATGGAGGAAGCAATGGAAGTATATTTGTACTGTTCTTGTATATGAGGAAATAGGGTATCATTTAAAGGTAGACTCTGATCATTAGAGATGATTATGAGAAACTTTAGAGCAAACACACACACCAAAACAAAACAAAAGATATAGCTAAAAAGCCAATGGTGGAGAAAAAAGGAAGATAATAAATATATTAAACACAAAATAAAGAGGAAAAAATGGAACAGAGGGATGGAAAATACAAAAAATATAAAACAAGTAACAATATGGTAAGCTCAAACCCAAATATATCAATAATTACCTTAAATGTAGATGCTCTAAACTCCTGCTGTCCAATACACTAACCACAGGCCATGTGGAGCTCCTAATATTATTTAAAAATTTACTAAAATAATCTACTTAGCTCCCCAGTCACACTAGCAATGCTTCAAATGCTCAGTAGCCAACTGATTAATGGCTAACATATTGGACAGATAATTTATAACATTTCCATCATCAGAGAAAGGTCTGCAGGAAAAGACTAGTCTAAGTAATTTCAATTAAAAGCAAAATTCTGCAAATGAATAAAAAAGCAAGAGTTATCTTCCAAAATAAAACACACAGACACATCAACACCCATGTGTACATGTGTGTGCAAATGGGAAGGGTCAAAAGTTAAAGATTGGAAAAAGATATACCACGTGGATACTAATCATAAGAAATTTGGAGTGATTCTATCAGTGTCAGACAAAGCAGGCTTCCAAATAAGGCACACAACCAAGGATAAAGTGGAACATTCCAAAATGATAAATGACTCATTTTACTTAACAATCTTCAATAACACTAAAGAAGACTTGGGGCACCTGGGTGGCTGGGTCGGTTAAGCGTCTGACTTCGGCTGAGGTCATGATCTCATGGTCTGTGAGTTCGAGCCCCGCATCGGGCTCTGTGCTGACAGCTCAGAGCCTGGAGCCTGTTTCAGATTCTGTGTCTCCCTCTCTCTCTGCCCCTCCCCTGTTCATGCTCTGTCTCTCTCTGTCTCAAAAATAAATAAACATTAAAAAAGAAAAATTAAAGAAGACTTAACTAAAGATGTTTGTATCCAATAGCAGAGATTCAAAACCCATGAAACACTGCACTAGACATATCCTCCTTCATGAAACAACATAAAAAGCTGGACAAAATATGTGAAACAGTGATCTTCAAGGCATTAGACATCAGGCAACAAAGGACAGTAGTCCTTGAGAGTCCAGGAAACAAATGAGGTGAATCCTACAGTTGCCTCATCGACAGGTCCTGGTGCAAAGACGGAGAGCACAAGTGGAACTTGGTGGCTCCCTGATTGGAAGACACAGACCTGATGACCCAGGGAGATGAAAGCAGTTACAGGTTATAGGACGGAATGCCAGAGAAGAGATAGTTATATAAAGAGAGAACTCCAGAGATCACAGGGCTATACACATGTCAAAACAAAACAAAACAAAACAAAAAAGAGCCAAGGAGAATGGAGAGCACTGAAAATCGAATAAATGAAGGTAAATGTAAAATTAATTTTCATTATTTTTAATTTAATTTAAATGGTAGATTTAGGGGTGCCTGAGTGGCACAGTCAGTTAAGCATCCAACTTCGATTCAGGTCATGATTTCACAGTTCATGAGTTCAAGCCCCACGTTGGGCTCTGTGCTGATAGTTCAGAGCCTGGATCCTGCTTCAGATTCTGTGTCTCCCTCTCTCTGCCCCTCCCTCACTCACACTTTATCTCTCTCTGAATCTCAAAAATGAATAAACCTTAACAAAAATTTTTAAATGGTAGATTTAAAACTAACTACATCAATATAATTGCATTAAATATACACTATATAAACACATCAATAAAAAGACAGAAATTATCCAATTAGATAAAAATAAAAATAAGACCCAACTATATGCTATCTACTAAAAAAATCACCTTTAAATGAACTTATCAATAAATTATAATTTGTCAACTATAAATGAATACCTAAAGTAAAAGTAAAAAAATGGACATAGATATGGCATGCAAACACCAATAAAAAGAAAGTTAGAAAAGCTATATTGATATCCAGAAAAAAGACTTAAGAGTGAGAAATATGGGGACACCTGGGTGACTCGGTTGGTTGGGTATCTGACTCTTGGTTTAGGCTCGGGTTATGAGCTTATGGTTTGTAAGATCCAGCCCTGCTTTGGAACTCTCTTCTCTCTCTGCCTACCCCCACCCCCCCTCGTACAGTCTCTCTTTCTGAAAATAAAGAAACAAACTTTAAAAAAAGGAAAGAGATGGGGCGCCTGGGTGGCGCAGTCGGTTGGGCGTCCGACTTCAGCCAGGTCACGATCTCACGGTCCGTGAGTTCGAGCCCCGCGTCAGGCTCTGGGCTGATGGCTCAGAGCCTGGAGCTTGTTTCCAATTCTGTGTCTCCCTCTCTCTCTGCCCCTCCCCCGTTCATGCTCTGTCTCTCTCTGTCCCAAAAATAAATAAACGTTGAAAAAAAAAAAAATTAAAAAAAAAAAAAATAAAAAAAGGAAAGAGAAATATTTCAGTGGATAAACTGGGACAATAAATAATGATAAAGGAGTCAATTCTCCACAAAGACATAACAATCCTAAATCTGAATCTACTTAGGAACAGGATTTTAAATGAAAGGATAAGTACACAAATCCACAGTGATATCTGAAGTTTCGCCCCTTGTCTTTCAATCATCGATAGGGAAAATGAACAGAAAATAAGATATAGAACACCTAGCAACATAATCAACACACTTTACCAGCCATTTACAGATACTCCAACCAACAACAGCAGAATACACATCCTTCTCAAGTGCACATGAATATTCATCAAGATAGACCATATTCTGTGCCATAAAACAAACCTTAACAAATCCAAAAGAATAGAAATTACATCACATATATTTTGAACAAAGCAAGATTAGCTAGAAATCAAAAACAGAATGGTATCTGGAAAATTCACAAATATTTAGAAATTAAATAACATACTTCTAAATAACA
>NW_026058173.1:0-152098 GCF_023721935.1 Panthera uncia | reverse complement strand
GGGGGAGGGGCAGAGAGAGAGGGAGACACAGAATCGGAAACAGGCTCCAGGCTCCGAGCCATCAGCCCAGAGCCCGACGCGGGGCTCGAACTCACGGACCGCGAGATCGTGACCTGGCTGAAGTCGGACGCTTAACCGACTGCGCCACCCAGGCGCCCCAATATATCAATAGTTTAGAGCAACCTACTGCTGGGCCATGCCTGTAGGCAAAAAATACACCTAATAACTGAGCAAATGTATTGCCCAAATATATTTTCCACTGTGTCTCCAGATTATGTACATTTCCTCTGTCATTCTTCTTGAAATTTCACCTTTCAGAAGTTTCACTAGTTTAACGACAACATTTACAAAGAGATGGAAGGTTGTTGAGCTATCAGACAGTTATACATCAGGGCAAATAAATTAAATGAGATGATTTTCGTCATAATGCCAGGCTAAAATCAGAAGATGAATTTACAAAATTATAGAGCATGGTGCGTCCAAAGAGCTTCTAGAATTAAAATTCCCACAACACTGAAAGCTTGAAAACAACTTTTCCTTCCCGAGGCCCCCAAAGCAGGATTTGGAGGTACACAGATGGAGTGAGGTCAGTCAGAACGAGTTGATTCCCTAGAGCTAAAGCAATAGAGAGTTAGCCAGTGGAAACTGGTTTTCAATGAAAATCAAGAACTTCCCTGACCAGAATCAAACCAAGCTGAGTTCTCAGTACAGCTCAGGTTTTTGGAGACCTTTCTTCTTTTCTGCCTGTGTGCCTTGCCAGTTTCCCACTAATAATTTGAACAATAGCAGAAACAACAGCCAACATTGATTGAATGTATTTTATGTGCAAGACTCTCCCCTAGTAAATTTGTACTAATAATCCTAGTAAATTAATCCTCATCACAGCCCTATAAAAAGGCGTCTTTAAAATCTCTACCATATAAAGAAGGAAGCTGAGGCTTTGAAAGGTTAAGTGACTTGTCCTTTGTTACACTGGAGGTTTCATCCAGAACTTATTGAGCTGTACTACTTCCATTCCGCATTCCCGTGGAAGGATCTGGGAGAGATCATGTAGTGTAAAGATCGAGGAGAGGAGAGAGGAGCAGAAGGGTCAACTCTCAGAACACTTGGGTACCATTGTAGGTTGAATAATGGCCTCCTAACAATGTCCATGTTCACACCCTACTTCTCAGAACCTGTAAATATATTATCGTATCTGGCAAAAGGAACTCCACAGGTGTGATAAAATTAAGAATCTTGAGATGAAGAGATTTTCCCGTATTATGAGGGTGGGCTCAATGAAATCACAAGGGCCCTTTTCAAAGGGAGGCAGGAGAGTCAAAGACAGAGAGACTGAAAAATGTTACAAGGCTTTGAAGACAGAGAAAAGGAGCTGTGAGTCAGGGGATGCAGGCAGCCTCTACAGAGTAGGAAAGACAAGGAACAGATTCCCTCCGAGAGGCCTTAAAAAGAGCTGAGCCCTGCTGACACCTTGATTTGATTTCTTCTGACCTCCACACTTATATAATGAATATGTGGTGTTTAAAACCACTAAATTTGTGATCGTTTGTTCCAAGAGCAATAGGCAGTTGACATAGGTAACTTTATAAAGAAAATGCATGGTCTTTTTTTTTTCATGCAAGTAACATTCAGGTCTGTTTGCCTTCTAGTCCCTGGAGTAAGCTACTCAAAGCCCTGTACCTCAGATGTTAGGTGGGAGGCACCAAGCCTGCCTCACAAGGCATTTGCTCCTTTGCATTCCCCAGCACACTTAGCACAAATCTGGCACCCAGAGGTCTTTTCCAGATTGCTGAGACCTTTAGTTGTTTGGTGTTCCACACTTTCACAGCCATTATTTATTCATATGGATTGTAGTAACAAGACCTTGTAACTTTCTGCCTTCATGTCTCCCTCTTCCAGTGACCAAGGCTCCTCAAGAGGAGATACCATGTCTTTTTGTCATTTCTGTCTCTCCAGCACAGTGCCACCCATGGTAGTGTTACCCCAGCACAGAGAACTGGGGTACTGGGGTGGGGTGGGGGCAAAAATAAGCTGGGAAGATGCACCAAAGCCAATGCATATTCAAAGGTGAATTCCTGGAGCCAAGTATGTGTTTCGCCCTCACATAATCTGCCCTGAGAAACAAAGCTGCCTGTGCCCCAAGGTGGAAATTGTTTACTGCTTTCCCCGCATCACCCCTGGACTTAATCTTCCGTCTCACTGTGACCCATTCTGTACAAAAAAACTAAGTCTGTAGAGCCCTGAGTTATGATGTATGTCATGTAAAAAGCAAATAAGATTTGTGCTATCCTTTTGTCTAAGCTTTGAAACTGATTTCTATCTATAGGATCTGAAAAAAATTTGACACCTGGATTTCAGCCATTTGAGGTAAATGTCCTTCTTTCTGGAAAATCTCACGCCATTTCTGCACAAAGAGAGCCTCCGTCTCAGAAGTTCTGTAACAGTTACACTATGCTCACTGATTTGAACCAATTTTATATATCTTGCATTTGTGGGCATATTTTCTTAATGCCTAATGTCTTTCTAACTTGAGAAAAAGAAATATCCCTTCTCAGCCAATTGACATCTCTGGAGGGACTCCTGCATGTTAGGCCCTATGTTAGACTCTGGGGCCACAGTGATTTGAAAAAGCCATAGTTCTGTCTCACACGGGGTGGACAGAAAACAAGAATCAAGTTTTTTGTCCCATCATACCTTCCCTCCCCTCCACAGAGCCAAGCACAGACAAAGTGCATGATCTATTTGTGTTGGTAGATTGGCTTTTTGACAAAAATAGATAATAGGAGATCTAATCATAGACACATTACACCTCACACAGTTAGCTAGACCCTCAGGGATTACAGATCATTTAGCCCAAATCTTTGATTTTCTAGATAAAGACACTAAAGCACAGATAAATAAAGTTATACAACAAATTATACAACTAGAGACAGGATGAAGGTTCTATCCCTGTCTTTTGGCTCCTAATCCAGTGTGCCTTCTAATTGGACCCAGAGGTGACAGTTACACTAAATTCTGGGGACAGCTCAGTTTGACTTAGGCTGAACTTGCTACAAATGTCCAACGGCACTCCCAAGTCCTCACCCATGCCATTTCCTTACTGTCATTCTCTGGACAGTACGAAGTTGCAGCTGGTGCTAACAACCTTCAGGGTCACTGGGAAGCAATTTATTTCATTTTTAAAAAAATAAAGGAAATGTTAATATCACAAAATCTATGTCTAAAATGCCCCGGAGCAAGTTTCCTCTCTGACTTTATTCTCTCTCATTTTCAACTTCCTTTTTTTGCCTTTATCCATGTCAAGTTGTCAGGATGACTTTGATCTCAGAAACATGCTTCTTCTCCTTTTCTGACTCTGACAGAGCTCCCACCTGCCACCCGGAGACAATTCCACAGAAACCCACTAATTCTTTCAAGTCTAAGATCAGTCCCTGTGCTCTGTCCACAGGGGCAGGGAGTGTCCCCAGCACAAAAGATAGATGTAACTCAAAAGCAAAGGATAAGTGCTCACGCATATCAATTGACCTTAAAAACCTAAACAGTTTATCTTCAGGGAACTGGAGATCACCGTGTCCCACACTTTTCTATTTTCAGGCACCTTTGGAAACCAACTTTCATATCAAGCCAAAAACATAGCAAATAGAACTCTGTGTGTTATTCAAAACAATAGCTGCACATCTGGGTCGTAGCCTAATTGCTTCCAGTTGATAAGAATTGTATTTGAAATGACGAGGAGTTGGTTTCTTATTAGGGAAGCCCTTTGGTTAGAGGAAAATGAACCAATGCGAAGGGAAATTGTCCCTTTTAAACTTCCAGTTTCATAAACATTATAGTAATTCTGAGCAATAAAAATGTGAAGTTTAATCAATGGCAAACAAACATTTTGGCAGGAAACTGAAAATGGTTTATTGGTGAGGACTAAACAAAAGGGTATTATCCGTTTAACAGTTGAACTGTGCCAATGTTTCTTCACACCTTGGTTTTTACCTCTCCCCATTTCTGGGCATGTCTGCTCCAGAGGACACATGAGGACAGGAGAGAAAAGGAGAGAGATGCAGATAAGAATCAGAAATGCTGGATGATTGCCTTAAAAATAATAAAGCTCTATTTGTAAATTACTTTTTGAGAAATTTCAGTTCACTTAAAATGTTTAATAGATGTGAAGAGCTCTGAGTTCTGCAGAAGAAAAGCAACTAAGACAAAATATTTTTGAAAACAAACAAGAAAGGGGAAACATCCATCACATCCTTGCTGTTCCATCTTCCAAGAAGTTGCAATCTTAGGCCCTGGGAGGGGAACCATAATTTTTATTTGAAAACCTCTCAGGACGGTTCTTTTGTATTTTCCCTTTTTTTCTTCGCAGATCACAGCAGCAATTTTCTTTTATCATCAGCTATTTATAGCTTTCTTTTCTCAAAACCTTGGCCAGAAGGAAACTGGGCAGAAAGCACTTCTTTCAAAAGCGACATTATTTTGTAGCACTGTTCCAAACTATTAAGTACAATCATAAGAGGCAAAAAAAAAAAAAAAAAAAAAAAACAACCCACAAAAAACTTGTTCAACTCTTTTTCTTTTTTTCATGCAGTCTGTTCTACCTTAAGAAGTGAAAGCCAAATAAATATTCTCCTCCTGCCCCCAGAATGGCTGTAGATATGGGAAGAAGCGCCACTCAAATACTATCTTTCCTATTCAGAAATGAACATGCCTCAGTAGAGGAAAACACTTGGTATATGGATTTGGCATAAATCTCACTCCTATTTCCTTTATCTCAGACATTTCACTGGAGTTTCAAACTACTGTGGAGAGATTGGTGTGTATGATCCAGATTCAGAGACCAGTCAACTAACAACAACACCCTGGCATTTAGTCATTTCTTTTGGAGCCACTGTGGAATGGTTAAAAGATTATTTGTGGTCAGACACATGTGACTTCACATTCTGGCTTCACCTTTTGCTAATTTGGTAACCTTGGGAGAAATACATGGCCTCTCTCAGGCTCAGGTGCCCCATTCATAAATTAAGGGTAATTTAGACCTTAGCAAATAGATAAGACTTGACAGATTGTGACCACTTGAAGCACAAACAATGCTTATTCCATGCTGTCTTGCCTTATCCTGGGCTTGCACACAAGAAGGGAATTCTTCAGGGGCACCTGGGTAGCTCGGTCAGTTAAGCATCCAACTCTTGATCTCGGCTCAGGTCATGATTTCACAGTTCATGAGATCAAGCCTTGTGTCGGGCTCTACGCTGACAGCACAGAGCCAGCTTGGGATTCTCTCTCTCCCTCTCTCTCTCTCTCAAAATAAATAAATTAATGTAAAAAACTTTAAAAGAAGGGGATACTTCACAGGCTACTATATTAGTTGGGACCATGTGACTGAGTTCTGGACAGTGACAATGAGGTCATTTAAGTCACTTTCAGACCTAGCTATAAAAGTTCTCTCTTCCTCTAGATCTCTTCATGATAAGCCTTGAAGTCAGGTACAAACCTGAGCTCCTGTCAGGTTGGGTACCCATGAGGAACAGAGCCTCCCATAAAACCTGCACTGGATACGGAGCATGGGAGAAATCAACCTTTTTATGTTAAGATATTGAGATTCTGAGATTAATCTGTTACTGTAGCATAATCAAGCCTATCCTGACTAATGCTCCGTAGGTCAGTTCAAGTCCTTTAAGCAGCAGATGCCAAGACAAAGAAGTATAAGAGATTTATTGAAGGAAACCCCTGTGACAGATAAAGAGGCAAGCAAGCAGGAATAGGCAGGGCAAGTCTTCAGACCATGATGCAGGTCAGGTCTGACACCCAGAAAAGGAGAGGGGAAGGGAAAAAGGAAAGAAGGTTGGGTAGCAGGAGTCTCACATGGCAGTACAGCTCTGTAAAGATCTAGGCCAGGGGATGGGGAGCTCCAAAGCAAAGATTGCTCCCCAAAGGAATCCCATATTAGGCAGAAGTATCTCATCTCCATCTCTCTCACTGCCCTCCTGGTTAGGAGCAATCCAGGAATGGGGTGGCCTCAGCATGAACAGCACAGTGGATCCCAAAGGTATATCAGCTGGAGGTTGTCTGCTAATATATCCCTTGCCTCAGGATGCCTTTTGTTTGTTTTTTTTTTTTTCAACATTTTTTATTTATTTTTGGGACAGAGAGAGACAGAGCATGAACGGGGGGGGGGCAGAGAGAGAGGGAGACACAGAATCGGAAACAGGCTCCAGGCTCCGAGCCATCAGCCCAGAGCCTGACGCGGGGCTCGAACTCACGGACCGCGAGATCGTGACCTGGCTGAAGTCGGACGCTTAACCGACTGCGCCACCCAGGCGCCCCATCAGGATGCCTTTTGAAGGGGGATCTGAGCATTGCACCGCCAAGGATGTCACAGTGCCTCGATAAATAATAGCTATTTTCTACCATTCCATAACTCTTTGCCATTCTCTCTCTCTCTCTCTCTTTATGGCATCAAAGATGTCTTCTCACCTGAAAGTAAGCTTCTTGAAGACATCATCAATGGCTTACTCACCACTATGTTTCAGTGTTTGGTTGGTATATAGTGAGAACTTAATAAATGACAAATGATGGAGTGAGTGACTGAATGACAAATTATGAATCCTTGGAGGAGTAGAGGTAACTCCTAGGAGGTTAATATTGAAGGGGTTAATCCTTAGCATAGTGGGCTACTTCATTCAGAGAGGTTACCCACCCCCCTATTCACCCAAAGTTGGAATTTCAGGGCTGAGCCCAGTGAAAGAAGTTTGTATGTTCCAAAGTACCTAAGGCTATGGAAACTGGCACTGCAATGACAGTTTCCATCTCCTCACTCTGAGAAGCTTCACACAGCAATCTTGGGGCTTTGGATTTGCTGTATTTGATTAGGAAAGATAGGAAAAAGTGGGAGAGAGAAGAAGAGGGAAGATGAGGAAGTGGATAAAATGGCAGAGCATAGACTAGGGGAGTTCCAAGGGTTTAGCATCCTGATCCAAAGTCAGGGAATATTTGGGTTGTGTGTAGGTACCCTGTAAAATGTGGCTTTTTGGAGAGACTTTGGCCCAAACTTCCAACCCTGAATGGCTATGTGGCCCCAGAAAGCTCACTTAGACTCTCTAGTAGTAAGAAGAATGTCATGTGAAGGTCAGGATCATGTTTGTCTTGTTTATGTTCTGTCCCAGTGCCTTGTGTGGCTCTGCGAACATGACTGACACAGGTTATGTCATAGTGAAGGTCTCAGAACTGGAATGGGGCTGTCTGGATTTAAACATTGGCTCTAACATTGACTGATTATGAAGTCACATTAAACTTTTCTGCCTGGTTTCCTCACCTGTGAAGTAGTTACATGAATGGCAACTACTTCATGGGGTTGTTATGAAGATTGAAATGAAATAACCCAGGTAAGCACTCTGAACACTGGCACCTAGCATGCACCCAATAAATGTTAGCTATTATTATAATTATTGTTATGTGTTGGATGAGTGAATCTTTCAGACCTTCCATGGTCTCACCTGTAGAAGGAGACTAAACATCTACCCTGTACATTTGTTCTGAGGATTTGATGAGACAATGTAAGTAAAAAGCCTCTTTCATTGCTTGACACAAAAATGATCATTATTCGCAATGCATTCCCCCAAAACATAACCCCAGTATCACTCTGAATTGAATTCTTCCCCTCAATGTCTTGTTCAAAGCTGCCATGGTCCTTCCTAGGGCCTGGAATGCATATCTGGGTATATACATATCACAGTCTTAAGCCCCAAGCCCTGATGCTCTTGAGCTCAGAGCTGAGTCCCACCCCCTTTGTTCTATCTACCAGCCACCCTGAGCTCTGTCCAGCCATCAGAACTTCCCTCCCTCCCTCTGCTATCACAATAGGGACTCACCTGCCACTAGTGTGTTTTCCCAAAAAGAGAAAAATGCTTCAGTGAACACCTATGCCTCTCTGGTTTGAGTTCAATTGCTCTCTTCAGCTTCCCCCCTTTACAGATGCCTCCATCAAGCTGCTTTCTGCAATGCCTTTTCCACTGAGTCTCTGCTTACAGCTTAAGCGTTTTGTGATGCAGCTTCTATGAAGAACATTATGCAAACTAATGTTGCATTCTACCCTATTCTAAATCTCTAACCTCAGAACATTTTTCTAGCAAGTTTAGAAGTTAAGAAGTACCAAAGTCAATGGAGATCACAGGAATCAAAAACCAAGTCATCTGTTTTCCATTGCAGAGGATTCAAACCCTGGTAATGCCATGCTTCCATTATTGATAAGTTTATGTTTAATGCTTCGGTGAATGCTAGAAAGAAAGAACAAGGATTAGGCAAGATCCATGTGGCTCAGATCACTGGCACCAAGGGTGGTAGAGCACTGAGACCATCAACCCTGACTCTCAGGAAGGAAACCCCTTTGTCTCTCCTTATCGGAACTGTATCATACATCAACTGAAAATACCAAGGCACACAGTCTAGCACGTAAAAATGTAGCCCACAGAACAGTGGGACAAATATGTGGAGTTTGAGTTTGATATTGATTAACAAGCCACACAAAAGCATCCCTATCTCAGAACCTGCCCAGTAGGGAAGGGCACAGTGAGAAGCAGGCGGTGGATCTGAAAGTCCTATACTAGCTGCTGCTTCCCACCTTCATTCTTTTATTGATTAGGTACTTGGTAGGTTATCCCAGACATAAGTCTTTGAAGAGGAATTTGGAGGATGAAGGGCAGGGATTTCTCTTCTCTAAGTCTAATGATAAGATGAACAATTAAAAAGAGAGAGAGAGAGAGGGGGGCGGGGAGGGAGAAAACTGAAAATGACCAGGAAACCAAGACCTATTAATGGGAATTGACTATATATACATATATGGGTATACATACATGGGTCACTGGCTCCCCAAACAGAACACCTTCTAAAGAGGCCAGTCATTTTCTTGTTGTTAAGTCCAACCAACATTATTACCCTCATATTACACGTCTTCCCCCTCCTTAGCTTCAACAAGATTGCATTGTAAAAAGGTACTCTTTTCTCTCTACTCTGACAGAATGATTTTTTTTTTTTGTCCTATTATACAACTTTAAACATCATATGCCAATGAAAACCAAAAGTTAACAGTCCTAGTCTGGACTTCTATAAGCTCATACTTTACCTGGCTATCCTAAAAGCACCTCATTCTCAATGTGTCAGCCCTATATTAAACTGATAGTCATGTGCTGCCTACCACCCACCTCATTCTCCTTCCGCCCTCTATCCAGCTGCATAAGCCACAAAACTTCCCTTGTCACCATATAGATATATACACATATTTATGTGTTTAATATTGCAGTTTATAATAAGAAATATATATTTGGTCTTCATCACCTTTTCTTGCACAGAGCTCCTAAAACCTTTGGAATTTCCTAAGTGCAGAGAGTGATCAAGGTGCCTTTTGTTATGTTAATGAGGTGACTTTTGGAAAGCACCTAAGGATAGGATCTAGTGGCTAATGCAGCCAACCATGTGAATAAGAAGGTTGGAAGTTTCAGTCCCACCCGCTTGCCTCTGGGAAAAGTAGAAGAGCTGGGGATTGGGTTCATTCACTAATGACCAATGATTTAATCAATTATGCCTATGTAGTGAACCCTCCATAAAAACCCAAAAGAACAGAGTTTGAAGGGCTTCTGTGTTGCTGAACATTTGGACAGGGTATGGAAGGTCTGTGCTCTTTCCCCATATCTTGCCCTAAGCATCTCTTCATTCTAGTTGTTTCTGAGTTATATATTTTTATAATAAACCAGTAATGTAGTAAGTAAAATGTTTATCTGAATTCTGTGAGCCACTCTAAGCAAATTAATCAAACACAAGGAGGGAGTTGTGGGATCTTCTAATCTGGAGCTGGTCAGTCAGAAGCACAGGTAACAACCTGGGTTTGTGATTGGCATCTGGAGTGGAGAGAAGTCCTACAGGACTGAGTCCCTCACCTGTGGGATCTGATACTATCTCTGGGAAGTCAATGTCAGAATTGAGTCAAATTGTAAGACACCTAGCTGGTGTGGAAGAATTGCTTGGTGGTGTGAAAGCACCTCTCCCCCCAACACACCACACACTAGAAATGGTACCAGGATCTTAGTATGTGCATGCTGATTTAATTAATGCTCATTCCCTCTATTAGATCCACAAATGCATGGAATATGGATTTTATATCAAAAGCTTTGTTGATGTCGCAAGTTCTAGGTACACAATTCTTGATCAATATTCATTGAATAATATATGCAAATGAAATAATATATACAAAATACTTGCCATATGTATACCACCATCTAATAGTTCTCTCCACCCTCTGGGCTCAATGATTCACACTTAAGGAAAAAAGCAGAAGCATGAGTGATATAAAACAATAAAAATTTCACAATTCCTTATATTTAATTGTGAAATGTATTTACTCCAGAAAGTCTTTTTTTTTTTTTTTTTTTTTTAATTTGAGAGAGAGAAAGAGAGAGAAAAGCAAACATGAGCAGGGGAGAGGGGCAGAGGGAGAGAGAGAGAACATCTTAAGCAGGCTCCATACTCAGTGCAGAGCCTGACTTGGGGCTCCGTTCCACAGCCCTGGGATCATGACCTGAGCCAAAATCAAAAGTTGGACGCTCAACCAACTAGCCACCCAGGTACTCCTATTCTGAGAATTCTTATCAAAGACAGCAACAAAACCACCATGCTCATCTGCCTTTAGACTCCAAGTATTACTCCCCACATGTTCTTTGCTTCCAAACTTAAGAAAATACAAGAAATATCTCTGTCATGATTCTGATGCAAATCCTCTTTCATGCTTCAGGTTTTCCATTGTGCTCTGATCTTCTGTGTTCCCCTCAGCACTGTGAAGCATTATGAAGCCAAAAAGGGGTAAAAATATGTGAAAAGTCTGTGTCGTTAACATCTCCCTCCCTGGTGAGAAACCATGCCTTCTGTGCCCTTTAGCATGTTGCTCAATCAAAAGCCCTAACCCAACTATGGCTCCTGAGTCTATGGTTTGACTGTTGTCATTCCCACTTGCCTGTATGCTATAGCACCTCTCAATTAACTCAGGAACCATTCTGCTTTGAGATACACTGGGTTACCCTTATCTGCCTATACCACAGACCATGAACTGAAATTTTACTCAAGGAAAAAAAAATTCTTGATTTGACTCAAGAGTCTCATTTTGCTTCAAAAGAAAAGTAAACAATGAAACCAAAACTTAAGATAACTTTTATTCCCTATTCCTTTAAGCTCAGGCACCTGATACCCAAGTGTGGTTCAGAGTTCATCCCACCCACAGACCTCTCACGTTCAGAGCCCTGTTGTGCTTTTGATGATTACTGACTGCAAAATAAATCTGAGAGGTGTGATTCTTGTCCTTAGGGTGGTCTCACAGCCCCTTTATGTGCACTGTTCTTTCTTTCCATTGTGTGAAGCCATTGACCAATATAAGCATTGTTCACCCTTGCAGCCCACCAGTCCCTGCAGTAGGCCATCAAATATTATTTCAGGTGGTGTGAGGGTCATGTATAAGCTTCTACATGTCATAAATGACATGGAAGAAACAGACACTGTAACTACAAATGCCTGATGTTCATTAAACTAGGAGATTTGGCCTCAAAAATCTCATAGGTACTGTCACCCCTAAACAATATTTTTCTCCTACTCTTTTAGGCAGAGAAGATATCTATGTTAACACTGCACATGCATGCCTTCTGCCTCTTTACCTAGTGGATGAAATAGAATTCTTTGGTAAATTGAATTTCATATTTCATAAGGATTGAGAAGTTCATATGTAAAGAGAATGAATGCTTTGTGGAAAAGAGTGCAGGTGAAAAGAAGGCTGAATTTGGATCCCAAGACCTAAATTCCAGGACTGGCTCTGCTAATACCTTGCTAGGTCAATTCGGCAAGCCCCTCAACAGATCTTGAGTTTAATTAATCACACCTCACCACATGGAAATAAGACTTTCTCTTCCCCATCTCCCATGTATACTGTGGGGATCAATGGGAAAATAGTAGAAAAATTACACTGGGATAAAGGCAATGTATGAATCCAAGGTTATATGCCTCAGTGTTCATCATCATCACTATCATCATCATCATGTTCATTCCACTTATTGTCTTGATGCTTTTCATGTTGTACTGCTGCCACCTAATGGCAGAGTTCAATGAACTTGAAGCTTTCCTAAAGTTGCACAGTTGGGTTTTTGCTTAAATTTGTACTTACCTGGACTGAAGTCAGAAAATGTGCAGGCCTCAAAAAAAAAAAAAAAAGAAAAGAAAAAAAGAAAAGAAAAGAAAGAAAAAAAAATCAAACAAAAATTATTGCACTTGTTATACTTGGCAAGTGTGGAATTCAACCCCAACCTTGAATAAATGGGGCAGAAATGAGCCCAAGGTCTAGATTAAAGGGAAAGCCCACCAGGTGGTCTTATTCATTTTTTATTAGTCCAAATGTGTTTTGTATGTTACGAACCATGCTCCTATTAACTTCCAGACATAAAGTGAAAACATTTAGGGCAAGTTGTGGACTGATTGTCAGAATTGGAGGGAGCGTGGCATTCTGAGACTCTTGAGACAGAAAACTGGGCTTATTGGTGTGAGAAGTTGTTAGCAGCAACTGGTTGAAGCAGCTGTGCATATGGCTTGGCAGAACATCTTTCTGAGGAGTTTCAGACTCTACCATCACTCCCAACGGGGCAAGAATTTCTCCTTACACATTTTATGAAGAAACAAATGCTCTTACTCCTTTTTTGGTCCCCTTCTCTAAACATTCTCTAAATGTGAGTTCCATAGGGCAATAAAAACTAATAACTAGCCAATTGCATTTTTCATTTCCATGGTAACTTTTCCTGTGGAGGTATTCCAATGTTCTTATGAAAACAGGGAACGCTGATTGACCTACATCCAGGAAATGAGGCAATGGCTTTATTTCAGGTCCAAAAGCAGAAATCTGCCCATATTAATATGAGTATCTATCTGCAGAAAGTCAATGGAGCTCCAAGTGCAAGGACAATGTGCCACACACTTGGACAGAAACATGTCTCATTAAGACAGCTAAAAGAGATGGGTTAACTCAGGCTTCACTCCACAAGCGAGGAAAGCCCAAAGCAGCTTGGTGAGAGGACTCCTCTGTCCCAATGTAACTTGGAACTTTACAAAGATAACAGAAGATATTAGAATATGACTGGTTATATTACCCTTTGAAACAAGAACTAGGCATATTTTACTATCCCCTTAACTAAGAATAAATTTTCAATATGATAGAAAGTCTTAGTGAAAAATGAAAACTATACTAAAAGAAAAGCAGAAGACAAAAATATAAGTTGTTAACTGGAAGAACCTATTTGAATTCATAATTTTAAGCAAGAAATATATTTTCCAACTCTGTAAATGATTCAAAAGCAGCAGCAGCTTCAACTTTTCTCAACATTCAAGTATAATTCTGGTCTGTACAACCAATTGTTCAACAGTCCAGATGCACTATTTTGGCTAGTCTGGAAAGGTATTGTTTTTCAATTGAGTCTGGTAAAATTATAAACGTAGGATGAAAATAGAGTATATATATATATATATATATACACACAAATAAATGTATTTATTTACTGTAAGTCTAGAAAGGTAAATCTAGGAAGGAATCAAAATAAGGGTAAGAATAAGAATAGGGACACTTGGGTGGCTCAGTCAGTTGACTGTCCAACTTCATCTCAGGTCATGATCTTACAGTTCATGAGTTCGAGCCCCACATTGGGCTCGCTGCTGTCAGTCTGTCAGTGCAGTCAGTTTTGGATCCCGTGCCCTCTTCTCTCTGCCACTTCCCCCTTACACTCTGCCATAAATAAATAAATATTAAAAAAAAAAAAAAGAAGAAGAAGAATACAGAGGGACCTGGGTGGCTCCATCAGTTAAGCATCCAACTCTTGATTTTAGCTAAGGTCTTGATCTCAGGGTTATGAGTTCAAGCCCCACGCTGGGCTTTGTGTTGGGCATGAAGCCTACTTAAAAGAAAAAACAAAAAATAGAATAAGGATAGAAAAAAGAATTACAATAAAAATGGAAATACAATTAGGAATAGAAATAAGAATAAACATGAGAATGAGAGTAGAAACATGAAAAGCCAAATTTTAATTCATGCTATTTGCATTATGGTATTAAGTTTTATTGTAACCATAATAATTTGTTAATCACTGAGATATTTTGTTTGTGTTCTATCTGAATCTTAGCATGTTTAAGCATTTTTGAAAACTTCTGGAGATTTGTGCTTTTAATTTTTTTTTTTTTAATGTTTACTTTTGAGAGACAGACAGAGAGAGACAGAGAGTGAGAGGGGGAGGGGCAGAAAGAGAGAGGGAGACACAAAATCTGAAGGGGCTCCAGGCTCTGCACTGTCAGCACAGAGCTCGACTTGAGGCTCCAACGCACAAATCGTGAGGTCATGACCTGAGCTGAAGTTGGACGCTTAACCGACTGGGCCACCCAGGAGCCCCTGAAGATTTGTGCTTTTAAGTCATCAGGAGAGCTTTATGAAACAAGTTTAACTTTGCAGTCAGTGTCTAAGTACTTGGGGAAATTTATTTTGTTAAATATGTACGTTTTAATTTAACATGATCTAACAGTATGTGAATATTTAGAATAATGTTTATTGTTACTGGTAAAATACTACTATTTGATAAATTCATAATATCAGAAATTTGGACATTAAATAAACATCGAACAGGTAATAAAAAAGCTTTTCTATATATGAGTCATCTGGATATTGAGAATTTATTCACAGACAGTTATACAATGTCCCCAATAAACAGTAGGTTTTATAAATGCTCAGCTTTTCTTCTCAGTGATACTGACAAGAACATTACTTAGCCCATTATGTGGGTGAGTGGTCCCCAGTTTCTGCAGTTCTTCTCTTGAGAGTCCTTACCACCTTGGGGAGATGTTATTTTCTCATTTCCAGGCTCTTCTTATTGTTATTGTTTTATAAGGTACCCATAGTTTTGTATCTTCATCCTGTATCAGTTTTGGTGTTTTTCTACCATGTTGACTTCATGGGAAGGGTATGTTCCCTTGTCAAGGGTATTGTCACTTTGGTGTTAACTGGGGTTCATGTTAGTGAAGAACTCTTCAGAAGTCTCTACTCAAACTACCTTAAACAAAAGAAACAAAAAATATTGGCTCAGGTGCCCTGCACAGGCAAGCGTGTGGCTGGGATGATCAGACCAGGCACTCCAGACTAGGCGGCTGGATCTCTTCTCTTTGCCTCTCTCTGAATGAATACTGGCTTTATTTTCTCTTAATGTAAACAGACTTCCTCCACATTGTTGCAAATGTGGCTGCCTGTGTCAAGAGACTCAAATTCTAACGGTTGCCTGACTAAAAGACAAGAGTGTTTTTCTCTCCCAGCTTGAGTTGGAAAGATCCCATGGAAGGGCTAATATTGGCCAGACTATGATCATGTCCAGCCTATGGCTAAAGAAGTTGGAGGACTATTACCGAATCACTTTGGCTGATATATTAATGATTACCATCTAACAAATGAGGTCTGTTTCCAAATTGAATAGGAGAGGTTCAAGTATGCACACTGGGGAAACTGTCATGATCTGGAATATCATGAACAACTCAATTTGTATCCAATATATGGTGTGCCAAAACCCAGCAATATGACAACATGTTAAAAATCCCAACACCAACAGCATCTGCCAATGGAGATTAAGACCCAACCATTTAAAAGTCCCGACTTACAGTCTACACAAGGATATTCTAACAGAAAGCTAATAATAACCCAAATACCCATGATATCTATTTCAGTTCATTCTAATAAACAATACGTTTGAAGTATACTTATGTGGCTCATCTAAAACACTTTTTTGTGTGTATGACGGAACAAATTTCTACAGTCTGTGTAGGCAAGACAGACTCACAAGCGTTTGAAAGACTAAGAGATTCGAACAAATTTTTTGAGCTTCTGCCACTGCCAAGGCCTTTAGATGAATTGCAATGAATTAGATTAAGTCCCCTGGCCATATCCGTTGTTCCCGTGTCATATTAATACCTGAAATTACACTTAAATGTAATCATATAAAGATAAAAGTTAAGTTGCATTAAGTCTTCAGGCTCCTTTTTGGATTGAGACTGAGAAAGACAATTAAGAGAAAATATAAATATATCTGGATGCAAATTAAAATTCTAAGAGAGGTGTAAGAAGCCCCATAAGCCCCAATGAAGCAACTACAAAGTCTTAGTTAACCACTTGATTGGAAGCTACGTGGATGCCTTGCAGATATTTTTGCAGACGAGAACCACAAGTCTTGGTGGAGCTAAAACAAAAACTTTGTCGTTTTTATAAGAAAATGGTGTGACTCATTTATAAGAAAATGGTCCCCCTCAGGAAATTAGGAACTTTGATATGTGCTTCTTGCCCTCTGAATTGTCTTTCCAACAGGAGGAATAGATTTTCACTAAGCCTGCTACATTTTACCCAATCTCTGCTTTTGATCAAGGTCACACATTTTTATAAACACTGGCCAGGACTCCTTGATGCCTTGTCATTCTAAGCCCAAGTCAGACACTGGAAGAGAAATGTTAGTTGTAAAAGTCAGCACTTATTTCTAGAAGCCATGCCTAAAGCTAAATGTTCAGCCTCCCAAAGACTCAAATGCCTTTTTACCTTATTCCTATAATCATCCTCGTCCTCCCACTGGGAAGTCATAGAAGAAGGCACAATCAAAGATGGATTTCCATGAAAACTTATTGAGAACCACCACTTGGTGCCTTCACCAGACTCCTGCCAAGAATTTGCCTGAGTCCAAGAAAAAGGACTCAAACAGGTAGAAACCACATAGCAGATGATTGAAGAAGGACATTCAAAACCAGTTTTCTAAAGCCAGGTTGAGCAGTACAGAGTTAGACATCACTGTGTGAGATTCCCATTATCTTAGCCTCTTGCCTTAGACCTGGGACCCCTTAACAGTAGATGTGTTCGGTAGTGGGCACTTGTCAATAATAGCAACAGCAAAATGCACACCTACCACTACAGAACTCCTTCTGTTCAAGGTCTCTGCTGGGTATCTCCCACCACTATTCATTCCCCCAAGTATTTATTTAGCATGGTCTATGTTGTAGCCACTGTTCTTGTCAACAGGAAAACAGCTGTGAACAAACACAGATATGGTCCCTGCCCTCATGGCATTTATATCCGGTGGGGAGCACCAGGAAATAAACATCAAAACCAACAGATAAGGTAATCGAAGATTAATTCCTACGAAGTAAATAAAACTGTTTTGTTTTTCAAAATGGAGGTGAGTGGATGAGCTACTTTAGACTGGATGGCAATGGAAAGCCTTTCTCGTAGATGACTAAGCTGAATGGTGGGTGGTGAGGAAGAGACAGCCATGTAAGGACCACGCAGATGAGCTTTGCAGGCAGAGGGAACAGAGACCAGTGAAGGGAGACTGAGAAGGGGTAGGTCAGGTGGCCAACGTATATTGGAGATGTTGGAGGGTAGATTACATAGGGGAGGATGGACAGGTGGGTGGAAGAGAGAACATGCAGAGCTTCAGGGAGGCTACTCCATTACCACCTACATACTTTCATTATTATACATATAACAATATATTATAAGAGTTAATTTACTCTTCTCTCCCTTTGAGTAGATGGTGAGTTCCTTAAGTACACTATATCTTATTCATGATAATAATTATAGCTCCCATTTATGGAGGTATAGCAGGCACTAAACTAGCTACTTTGCATACATTAACTCCAATCTTCACAACAACTCTTCAAGGTAAGTATTATTAGCATAATTTTAACACATGAAAAAAACCAGCTAAGTGATTTACCCAAGGCCAAACAGCTAGCACATGGCAAAGCAGGCATTTGAACTCTGCCGTGTCCAGCTCTGAAATCCAGCTTTTTCTTACTACGTATCCACACTGTCTTAGCCTCATTGCGCTTACTTATCTTTGTAGTCCAGGCTCCTAGCATGCTGCCCTGCATGTTGCAGAGACCCAGAGAATCAATCAATGTGTGTAGCATCGAAATGGAGTGAACTGAAGGTAAGCCCACACAAGAGGCGGCCGCAGGTTTGGGGAGACTTTACAGCACCATGCATAATGGTGAAGGGAGTCTTCTATCTCAGGACGAATTGAAAGAATGATAGAAACTGGCAGAGAGGAGACTGTACTTAATAAAGCTAAATGAAAGCTATGGGGTTTCCTGAAAGCTAATGCATGACACACTGACACAGCGGCATATCGTGTTCAGAAAAAATTAATGGGATTTTAAACAGAGAGGCTGCTCGATGTGCTTGCAAAATGGAGATACAGAAGAACGCGCCCCGATGATGAGGAGAAAAGAGCAGGGAGAGGGGAGGGTGGCACCGCTGTAATTGCCTGTAATTTCTGCCCCCCTCCTCCTCCTGACTTTAATTAGGACACTTGCGAGACACACACATTTGTAAGAGTGACAGAGCTAATTGAAGAAAACCACATGTCTCATCAACAACCAAATCAGGAATAATAATCAAAGCAGCAGAAGCAAAATTGGAAGCCATGGAGCTGTCAAAAGCAGGAGGAACTCAAATACAATGAGGCATGTAATTTAGAAAAAGCGAGAGGGCTATATGGAAGCATTAAAAATGGGACATGAAATAAAACAGTTAACTTGACTCACACTGAAACTTTTCACTCCCACAATCTGGTCACAATTAAATCTGGTCAAAATTCATCTAGTCCTTTCAGCCTGTTTTCTGCGGATGGCTGCATTATTCCATTTCATTGCCGGGCATGGTCCAATTAAGTGAAAGCCCCCACTCTCTCCCTAAGCTCTTCATTAGGCTCTCCTGTCACCACATTGGTCAGTTGTGTCCTAAATGGAGAAATGAAATCCAGGAAAATGACAGGTCCTTATCCCTGATTTTTAGTATTGCTTACATTTAGAGGTCATTATTAAGTCATTCTTCCATCCTTTATTTGGAAACCTACAGTATAAGATGAACTAGCATGTTCAATGGGGAAAGAATCCTCCTCTCTCATCCCATTTCTTAACCGACTGCACATCTGTCGCTTGCCTCCCCACCATCCAGTCTCCCTTCTCTCAGCAGCTCTGCCCCACTGGCAGACAATACAGTCAAGGTAGGGCTCCATCCCCAGGCATAATTCAGTATATGAAGATGGTGCAAGATGGGCAAGTGACCCAAGCTGGCCAATCAGAATCTCAGCACATTCCTACTCCTGCTGGGACAATGACGCCTGCTCTCCCTCATGATCTGACTCTTGGAACTGCTTAAACAATTGCAGAGGAGGACAATTCTCCTGTACCCTCTTGGATTCTTCAGCTGGGTCTGTGAAATAAATCGACAACAGACAGATTAACAAAAGAAAAGGCATGCACATTTATTTGATGTTTAAAGTTTTATGCAGTGTAAGGAGGTTTCACAGAAAGAAGAGAAAATTCCGAAAGAAACAGCCAGGCTTGGAAGCTTTTATGCCATTTGGACAAAAAAAAAAAAAAAAAAAAAAAAAAAAAAAAAAAAAAAAAGAGGACAGATTTAAAGTAAAGTGATAAGACAAAGGAGAAGGACTTTGAACTTCTAGGGGCAGCAAATTGTAAGAAGGCAAATATAAGAGAAAACTAATGGTAGATAAGGGCTAGATAGTGAGGTTTGTTTGTGTGGACTCTCTTGGTGCCCTGTCATTGCCAGTGATGAGGCTGTTAGCCTCTTCCTGGTAGGGGAAGGATAGGGAAGACAGAAGCACCTTCATAAGTGGAATCTATGATCTGTTTTCAGGCAGATTGAGACATAGCAGAGACTCTACCTTGCATCTGCTTTTTTCTCAATTTCCTTCAGCTCAAAATAATCCTTCTGCCAGAGTAACATATTTTGGGGTGGCATATTCTGATCCCCTATGCAATCTTGCCATCACATGGAGACTGAGAATGAAGTAATTATATCTCAAGAAAAAGTCAGGAGGACATCTTTGTTGCATTGTATAAACCCTGAATCAGCCATTCCTGAAGTCTGCTCTATTCCTGAATTTTCAGTTTTATATACATATGAAACCAGGTGAATATTGGTTTTCATTGTTTGCAGACAAGATTTATAACCATAATTTATTAATATAATAGTAAATATAGCAATAAAAGAGAGATAAAAATAACAGCTGGTACTACCAAGTGCCCTGTAGGTGCCAGACATGGGGTCCTCAGTTATGTCAATATATCCAGTGTGTATTATTATTCACATTTTACCAGCAAAGACATTGATATTAGAGAGTTTGTATAATTCTCCCCAGAGTAAGACCTGAGATTAGAACCTGGAATTTTCTTTGGAAGTAAATATTCTCAAAATCCATTGTAATGGGAATAAAAGAAGACAGTGGGTCATAATCTTAATTCTTGTGTTCATCAATGAAAAAAAAAAGAGAAAAGTGGCCTACCTTTCTTTTTCCTTTTCTTGGGATACTTCTAGACATCCCTGATAAATTCCTTCAGGCCTTTCATCATACCCCTTTCCTCATATGTATCACAGATTTGCCAGTGTTTTCCTTAAGCCCAATCCCACAAGAGAAGCACTCTGCAGAAATTAGAATATTTGTCACTATTCAGGTTTTCAACTACCCAATTAGATGTGTACAACCAAAGGTCACAGTCCCGGAGAGAGAGCCACTGAATTTAAATTTTTTTTTTTAATGTTTATTTATTTTTGAGACAGAGAGAGACAGAGCATGAATGGGGGAGGGTCAGAGAGAGGGAGACACAGAATCTGAAACAGGCTCCAGGCTCTGAGCTATCAGCACAGAGCCCGATGCGGGGTTTGAACTCACGGACCGCGAGATCATGACCTGAGCCGAAGTCGGCTGCTTAACCGAATGAGCCACCCAGGCGCCCTGAAGGCCACTGAATTTAGAAGCTGCTCAGTAGAAGGAGAGAATTTGCTACTGTAGTTTATAAAAGTTACCTGAAACTAACCATGCAAAGTCATAACAGAGTGCTATTTTTCTAGGTCAGGTGCAACATTCAGTGCCAAACCATCATGTTCTAATTCCATTACCAGGGTCAGAAGCTAGCAGGTGGCTCCTAACTCACTTTGGTGGTATATGGTAACCATCCGTAAATTTGTACTTTTACCTCCTTCCAAATCTATGCCACTTTCTTTCCATTTCATTCCTCAATGCAAGTATGTCAGCCCTCGCCAAGTCCGGTCCGCCACTTCTCAAACATGCAGTACCGTGGAGGTAAGCACATGAGCTAGAACAACAAGCAAGCATGGACTTTATTTTCCCCTTTGCAGTTCTCATCAAAATGTTTGAGTTGATGTAGGAATAATAGAAAGCCTGAATTCACATAGGAAAATGTGTCATGCACATGCAGAAAAGTTTAAGAACATTTTCACTGATTTTGCACTAATGGAACATGCACTTGACCTCCATGAGAGGTAAGTGAGGTGCCAAGGAAAACAAATAGGGGATATCTCAGACCCAACAACACTCTTGATGTGCAAGATGCTGGGAGGAGACATGGGAACCCATGGAAAAGATAAGGAAAGTTCATTTGGCATTTCTTAAGCCACCACAGCTCAGTACCATTTAGGGCAGCTATGAAGTAGGCTTCACCCAATTTACTGCCAACAGAAACACTAAAGGTACTTTTTTTTTTTAAGTTTCTTTATTTATTTTGATAAAGACAAAGAACAGCAAAAAGGGGGGAGGGACAGAGAGAGTGGAAGAGAGAGAGAACCCCAAGCAGGCATAGAGCCTAAACTCACAAAACTGTGAGATCATGACCTGAGCCAAAACCAAAAGTCAGATGCCCAACCTACTGAGCCACCCAGGCACCGCTAAGGCACTTCTTAAGCAGCATTAGTCTTGCCTAATGTGGCAGGCACATCACCAGAAAGGAAATGGAAACACAAAAGTCCTGTGTAGGGGAAACTCAATAAAGAAAGAAAATTCCCTCCCTCTTTTTTCATACTTATGGATCACCAAACTGGTAGCCATCCCTACAGTTAAAAACAAAAAGGATTCTCACAACATTCTAGTAGAAAATAAATAGTACTTTTTAAAAGAAAATGTCATATCTGGATAGAACTTTAACCATTCTATGAATATGAGTTAAATATATTATATTATATTATTATATTATATTATATTATATTACATTACATTACATTATATTATTATATGTCAAATAAAAAGATTCCGTAACATGAAGGGAATATGCACTCAAGATGCAGAGACAAAATGTGTGTTTGAAACATATTTATTTTAAGAAGCATAAATAAGAATACTTACTTTCTGCTTGTAATGAAATAAAACATATACTCTATAAAACAAAAGGAAAAAGATGAATATCCTCAGCAGAAATGAAGACAGAGATGAATGAGAGGCAGCTGGTGATAAAATGAGAGCCAAGTGAGATAAAATAGAATATTGATAAAATAAAAGATTATAGCAGAATTTGAAAACGTATTAAAAGTAGTAAGTCAACACTAAGGGAAATAAAATAAGTAAAATAGAAGACAAACTTGTTGCCCAAATGCAAAGAAAAGAACTAAGAAATAAAAACTACAAGAAAGATGATAGCTTTGGGCACAGAATAGACATGCAACTTAGAATGTACTGGAGAAGAAAACAAATACATGGAAAGAAAATAAAAAATCAAAGATATAATGGGAGAAAACTTTCCTGAGCTAAAAGATCTGAATCTACAGATTCACCAGATATCAGATAACACTGATAAAAGGAGGCCAAAATCTAGATTTTTCCCCATGAAAATCTTTAATTTCAAGCATTAAAAAAAAAAGTCCCAATAGCATTCAGCACAGGAGTGAAACGCTGACCACCAAGGAACCAAAATAGACAGGACTGACATTTGTCCTTCACGATATTAAACACCTTTATAAACAGAGACAGACTAGCCAGGTAGTTAATAAAGTTTAAGCTTCAAGACCCCACAGTTCCATGGTCCCCTTCTAAATAAATCTGACCTTTCATAACTAGTTTTTAGATTGTTGATTTTGTATTCTTTTTCTGAAAGAAGCTACCTTAAATTATGTAAACTTCAGACTCCACAAAACCTAGATCTGCCCCTGGCCAGAAACTAGCAGGATGGTGCCTAGAAGGTGTTGTGGACAATAGATTGTGACCCGAGAATTAAAACCACAAAAATTTATGATTCAGGTATGAAAAGAGAGGGAGAAAGGAAGGTAGGAAAGGAAGGATGACATTTTTAAATTTGCAGTGCCTCACAAAAAACAAAAACAAAACAAAACAAAAAAACCTGTGATGATTCCTGCATTTCCACAGATTTATCAGTCTAAGAAATTTACCAAAATAAAGATTTCAAGAATGATAAAAGATCACTAAAAGTCAGGAAGCACAGCTGCTGATGATTGACATTAAAACTATTAATGCAAGGAATTGAGTTTAAGTAATTGTTATCAATATGGTTACAAAATATAAGGTTATTTCATAAGTATTGAAAAGAATATATAATCAGTATTCTAATTTAATTTTACAAAACTAAAAAGTTTTGCCACAGGTTGAGATGAAAGCTTTCAGTTAGCAACAATCCTGTGGTGGCCTCAAAATGAGTTCCAGCCACTCTTCTTTCTCAACTACAGCCAACCATAGTCTATCTCTCCTGAGAAAAACACCAGCCAAGAGACTATCAAGATGCATGAAAAGGGGATTTCAACCTGGGGTTCTGATGGGGTCCCAAAGGATAACACAGGTACAGGATGTTTTCCTTCCGCGGTCAAAGGAATCATGCAAATCGGAAATCAAGAGATGTGGAAAAAGGTCTGGACGTCATGTTCCCTGAGAGCTTGTACTAAAGAAATTCATAGAATCCAAAGAAGAAAGGGGGTGCCCTGTGTGGTATCTTGGGAGAACTTACAGATTTCCCTGTTGTCTGAAGGTGAACTGGGTTCCTCCTCCACTCTGACACTTGGGACCATTGTGACCAAATAAGTCAGAGAGCAAGGAAGCTTTCTCCTGGTGTTCATCAAAGGACTGATCCCTCACCTTTTGCTATATCCCTGACCCACAGGGAAGAGGCAGGTGCTGCTGTGCTGACCATCACCCATGGGCTTGTCATTTCTCAAAGTACTCATTAGCTTTACCCATGCACCAAGGATAAACAGAGCATAGGCAAAGGAAATTAACAATGCACCCAAGGGAACCCGGCAATTCAAAAGTGGAAGAAAACAAAGAAATTTCCAATTGTGTACCTTTAAAGCAGATAAGATTCCTGGAGGATATAGCTAAATGTTTACCAAAAATTCAATGAAATAGCATTTAAATAAGTCAATGTTAGCACCATAAAAATATTCTGCAACTAGAAAACATGGCTTTCATATTTATACAGTGAATATATTGATCTAAGGAAACAATCGTCCTTATTGAAAACTAAATTAGTGACCTAGAAAGTCAATTGGAAGAATATCGCACAACCTAGGGCAAATATACTTAGAGATGGGAATAATGAAGGAAAAATAAGATTCTTAAAAGACTGACAAGTAATGGGAGTTTCAGAAAGAGAAAACAGCTAGATTGGCAAAAAATAGCAAAGGAAAAAAATGTTCCACTCGAGTCTGCAAATTAAAGGGGTTGAGTTCCAGAATAATGAGGAAGGGAAAGGGGGAAGAAAGAAAAAAGAGATGGAAGGAAGGAGAAAGATCACTTTACAAAAGGAAAAGAATAACATTGTTTGGGTTGAATTTTTGTTACCCCAAATTCATATGGTGAAATCCTACTCAGTACTCAGAATGGGACAATATTTAGACATAGTGTCTTTAAAGAGGGAACTAAGTTCAACGCATCGCTAGGGTGGGCACTAAACCAATAAGACTGGTGTCCTTACAAGAGGGGACAAAGACACAGGCACACATGGAGAAAAACATGTCAAGACACAGGGAGAAGGCAGCAATCTAAAAGCCAAGGAGAGAGCCCTCACAAGAAATCAACACCACGACACCTTAATATCATGCTTCTAACCCCCAGGACTACGGGAAGATAAATTTCTATTATGTCAGCCACCCACACTGTGGTACTTCATGCTAGCCTTAGAAAATTGATACAGAACAAACATTAAATTTTTCATCTGTAATTTTAGATGCTAGAAAACAGGAGAATAATATCTCTTTATTAATGAGAGAAAAGGATTAGAGCAAAAGAATCTGATACCCAGACAGTGGACAGGAATATATTTATAGATATATAAAGTATTCAGAGAGCACATCACCCACAGAACCCAAATGAGGAAAACACTTAGGAAAGGACTCTAATCAAATAAATGAACAGAACAGATGGCAAGATAAGGACAATGACAAGGAGAGAAAACAGCAGTAGGCAATGAACTCTGGATGGATATAATGATAGAATCATTAGAATTTTGTCATATTAGAATTCTTGAACTACAGGAATCACATGGCTAAGTTGACACAATCGTGTGGAATTAAAAATAAAAAACTATCTCAGCAAAACCTTTGACTTGGGAGGGAGCAGGGAATCACAACCAACATTTTTATGGCACGTTAACCTGTATGGGCTCTGCTCTAGGTACTCTGATTAAATCATCACAACAACCCTGTGAAGAAAATGATAGCACGATCCCCACTTTACAGACGGGGAAACTAAGGCAAAGAGAACACCTTGACCAAGATGACACAGCTGGCCAATCACTCTAGAGTCTGCTTTTCACTGCTGGACCATGAGGCAGTAAGGAGAGAATTAAAGACATTCTAGTGGGTGTGCATGTGGGAGGGGAGCAGAGAGATCAAAATGATCTAAAAAGTTTAATTTATTGTGCACTAATTGTACACATATAATTTATTGTACAAACTGGGACAGTTTTAGATTAAAAGGGTACAAATAGGAATTATGCCAGGAAAATAGAAACAAACCAGGACTTGCACAAGTAAATATCGACATATAATCATCCTGTTATCTTTAGGTCTCAGCTTAATGATTGGAAGCAGTAGACACCCTTGGCTGAGGGATATGGTTAATATACTTAATTCATATAATAGTAGAGAAATACAAGCATACCTTGGAGACATTGCAGATTCAGTTCTAGACCACTGCAATAGGGCAAATATGAGAATAACGCAGGTCAAATAAATTTCGGAGACTCTCAGTGTATAAAAAAGTTGTGGTTACACCATATTGTAGTCTGTTAAGTGTGCAACAGCATTTCGTCTAAAAAACAACGTTCAGATCTTAATTTAAAAATATTTTACTAGGGCACCTGGATGGCTTGGTCGGTTAAGCAACCAACTTCCACTCAGGTCATGATCTCACGGCTCAAGGGTTTGAGCCCTGCATCAGGCTCTGTGCTGACAGCTCAGAGCCTGGAGCCTGGAGCCAGCTTCAGATTCTGTGTCTCCCTAGCTCTCTCTGCTCCTCCCCAACTTGTGCGTGCGCGCACGCGCGCTCTCTCTCTCTCTCTCTCTCTCAAAAAACAAAAAATGCTAACCATCATCTGAGCTTTCAGTGAGTCATCATCACTGATCACAGATCACCATTACAAATAAAATAATGAGAAAGCTTGAAATATTGTGAGAACTACCAAAATGTGACACAGAGACACAAAGTGAGCAAATCCTGTTAGAAAATAGCGCCTACTGACTTGCTCCATGCAGAGTTGCTACAAAACTTCAATTTGTAGAAATATCTTCAAAGCACAATAAAGAGAAGAACAATAAAATGAGGTATGCTTGTATATATTCAATTACATGTATTGGAAATAACAAGATCGCAATTGGTAGAAGACAAAGTACCAAGACCAGGCACCTGGGGCTCAGTCAATTAAGCGTCCGACTTCAGATCAGGTCATGTGTGAGTTTGAGCCCCGCATCAGGATCTGTGCTGACAGCTCAGGGCTTGGAGCCTGCTTTGGATTCTGTGTCTCCCTCTCTCTCTTCTCCTCCCTGACTTGCGCCATCTCTCTCTCTCTCTTTCAAAAATAAATAAACATTAAAAAAAAAAACTTTAAGTACCAAGAAACTTCTAAACTAACATTAGTTTTTAAAAAAAGCACAAAACTTGATCAAACACACAAAAATAAAAAATAAGGAAAAATAGGAAATAATGTAAGATGGAAAGAATAAAGCTAAGGTTTCCAATTTTTAAGTTAAATGTAAGCCACACACATTTTCTTATCAAAAGACTGTAAGATTATAAGTAAAGAATAACAAACAAAACATATAAAACAAAGCAGAAAACAAAATTTTTATATCTTTTATTTTTTTAAATGTTTATCTATTTTGAGAGAAAGAGAGTGAGAACAACCCAGGGAGGGGCAGAGAAACAGGGAGAGAAAGAATCCCAAGCAGGCTCCATGCTATCAGTGCAGAGTCCAACTTAGGGCTCAATCTTACAATTGATCCTTAGATCATGACCTGAGCCAAAATCAAGAGTTGGATGCTTAACCAACCAAGCCACCCAGGCACCCCAGAAAACAAAATTTTTAAATAAAGGTATAGCACTGGGGCATCTGGGTGGCTCAATTGATTAAGAGATGGACTCTTGATTTTGGTTCAGATCATGATTTCACAGATCGTGAGACCGAGCCCCATCCACATCAGGCTCTAAGCTGAAAGCTCGAAACTTGCTTGGGATTCTCTTTCTCTCCCTCTCTCTCTGCCCCTTCCCCTGGTCATGCGTGTGTTCTCTCTGTTTATAAGAAATAAATAATAAACATTTTTAAATAAATAAATAAATAAATAAATAAATAAATAAATGTATAACACTGACAAAAAAAGAAAAATTGAAAAATGGACTCCACCAGAATTAAAAACTTCTGTTCATCAAAGGACATCATTAAGAAAGTAATAAGCAAGTTTGAAAGGGGCATATGCACCCCAATGTTTATAGCAGCACTATCAACAATAGCCAAAGTATGGAAACAGCCCAAATGTCCATCAATGGATGAATGGATAAAGAAGATGTGGTATATATATATATGCAATGGAGTATTACTCAGCAATCAAAAAGAATGAAATCTTGCCATTTGCAACTACATGGATGGAACTAGAGGGTATTATGCTAAGTGAAATTAGTCAAAGAAAGACAAATACCATATGACTTCACTCATATGAGGACTTTAAGAGACAAACAGATGAACATAAAGGAAGGGAAACAAAAATAATACAAAAACAGGGAGGGGGACAAAACAGAAGAAACTCATATATATGGAGAACAAACTGAGGGATGCTGGAGGGGTTGTGGGAGGGGGGATGGGCTAAATGGGTAAGGGGCACTAAGGAATCTACTCCTGAAATCATTGTCCCACTATATGCTAACTAACTTGGATGTAAATTTTAAAAAAATAAACAAACATGGTTACAATAAAATAAAAAAAAAAGAAATTAATAAGCAAGCCACAACTGAGAGAAAATATTTGCAGTACATATAGCTAACAAAGGACTGATATCTAGATATATAAATAATTCTTACAATTCAATACAAGACAAAAGTACAGTTTTAATCATGAGCCAAAGAATAGCCACTTGACAAAGGAAGATACACAAAGGGGCAATAAGCACATGGAAAAGTTCTCCTCATGCTTAGTCACTAGGAAAAGCTAAATTCAGTCCACCAAAGAGATATTGCCACACACACCTATTGGAATGGCTACAAAGACTGACCTAATCAAATGTTAGTGAGGGTGCCAAAGAAGCAGACCCTTATACGTTAGAGGGAGGGGAGGAATGGTAAAACCACTTTGAAAATCATTCTAGAAGTTTTCCACAAAGTTAAACATACGCCTACCCTACGAAGAAGCATTTCCATTCTTGGGTATTTGTCCAAGAAAAAAATGAAAGCACATGTCTATAAAAAGACTTGGACGTGAATGTTCACAGAAGCTTTATTTACAATAGCCCAAAACTGGTAACCACACCAAATGTCAAATGTCCATCAACAGAAGAATTGCCAAAGTATGATTTAGTCACGTGTGGGCTATTCTGTGGCAAAGGAAAGCAATGCATTACTGATACATACTACATAGATGAAGCTTCTTTCTGAGAAAAAAGCCCCAGACACATATTCTAATTAAGTTCTACAGACAAAACTAATCTTATGTTTAAAGAAATCAGAATAGCGGTTGTCTTTGGAAGAAGGGGTACAGGCTGATTGGAAAGGTACACCAGGTATCTTCGTGACATGATGTTCTGCAGTTTGTTATGCTTGTTGTGAGCACGTGTACCTGGTAAGCACATCAAACCATGTACTTAAGGTCTGTGCGTTGGACTGCATGTAAATGTTAAAATTCTATGAAACCATACCTTATAAAGTCATAAGCAGAGTTATTAGGTAAATAAAACAAAGCAGAAGTGGTAATTAATTACTGATATTAAAGGAAACAAGTTTAAAAGTACTGAACAGAAAAAATTGTACAAAAGTAACTGGGGCTGTTATATCAACAAAACACAGCAGGTCTGAGGCGGCAGCAGAGAGGAAGTAAAAATGTGTGTCTCATCATCTTCCATAGAATTCAATAGTTGCATTATTATATTAACAGAAAAAATATTTTTTGCTCTATAGATCTTAAGAGAAACTACTAATAGATAAAATATATTTTCCTATTTATGATGAAAAGCAATTTAAGTACAGAAAACAAAGAAGTATCAGGGAAGTGTAAAAACAGGAAGCTTGAAATAGTATGTTTGCTTTAAGACCCAGCAGCAATGATATCGAATGTATACTGGGTTTTTGATGTGGGGCAAATCAGAAAAAGAGAGGATAGACAATAAAGTAGACAAACTCTTGTGTTGTCTAATTAATAAAAAATGAACAGAGACTAAAGACAAAATTAGAAATAAGGAATGATTTATAAACGATAATGCTTTTTTGTAGAGTTGCATGTCAGCACCTATCTCATCAGCTGTGTGGCAGATTGCCAAAACCCAAAGATGAGTGTGGGGAAAGAGGCTGGCTAGAGAGACAGGTTAGCAATCCCTCCCCCGACCAGGTCACTTAGTCCAAAGAATGGCTTTCTCTATCCCTGGCTAAAGGAAATGAGAGTCACAGGGCAAGAGATGGGGAAAGAAAGGTGGTGGATTACATAAAGATCTCCGGCTCCTCTTTCCTGGCACCGCAAGAGTGCCCTCTGGTGGAGGGCAGTGGCCAGGGGACGATGGGGACATTGCTCTTGGACCACCTCATGTACCAGTTGGTCACAGAGGTGGCAGAGTAATTACTGGACACCAAGAATGGCACAGAGCAGAAAGCTGATGACAGTGAAGGGGCCTGTCACGCACATGCCCACAACTCCTTGTGTTGACCAGTGACCAAGGGTCAAACCTGACAGTGGATATCTAAGCAGATTCCTGTGCAAACATGTGACTTTGAGAGCTCTAAGCCACCCATCACACCCACCCACACCCACACAAATACACACACACACACAGGCCACAGCAACACACAGGTTCTCCTAAACTTGCACCTGACAGACAGCCTAGCTGAAGGAGGGTTTTTTTTTTTTTAATGTTTATTTATTTTTGAGAGAGACAGAGACAGAGCACAAGCAGGGGAGGGGCACAGAGACAGAGGGACACACAGAACTTGAAGCAGGCTCCAAGCTCTGAGCTATCAGCACAGACCCCAACACGGGGCTCAAACCCTTGAACTGCAAGATCATGACCTGAACTGAAGTCAGACACTCAACCATCTGGGCCACCCAGGTGCCCCTGAAGGAAGGTTTTTAAAAAATTGTCTTACTGTGGAAGAATAAGGAAGTAATATTCCTCGTGCACCTGATCTTGTGTTACTCCAATCTTTCTTTCAGCCTCTTGTCAATGTATTCTCCTCACAGTAGCTTGTTTAGGACAATATTATTTCTATTCAGGCCAACTCTCTTACCACCAGGAGCTTAAGGGTCTATGAAATCAACACACTTAGTACTGTTTCTCTCTCTGACCCCCACCAAGAATTATTTAAGTATGAAGGAGAGAAGAAAAACTGAGGCAGGGCAAAGGAGGAAAGGGGAGGGGGGAGGGAAGGAGGGAAGGGGAAGGATGAGCTGTGCTTAGTCCAAGGTCTCCGTTCTGCCTTACGAACAATGCTATATGGCTCTAGCATCTTATTAGCAGCAGGGAGTAACTGAGAAGGGGAAGAGGTTTCAGGGAATAGAGAAACAACCTAATTTTTCTTGAAGAATTATAAATTTCCACATTAGAAATATGCATATTTTAAAATTAAGAAGTCTGTACTATTATTCCAATTGGCTTCTACTCCTCAAAGCCATGGGTAGGCCATCAGTCCTTGCTATTTTGAGTCTAAGTGTCAAATTATTACCCATGCTAAAAGCTGAATAATTAATTAATATAATTAATACAGAATTGAAGGTATGTGTATGGCTCATCAAAGCAATGAAAAGTCCATCAAAATGTTCATTGTTCATTTGTAGATACAATTTTGTTTTGCACTAAGGGTACATATTTTAGAAATGAAAAGTAGAGCTTAATGATGGAAAATATTTTTCACTGTCTACCACCTGTGGATCTCATTTCCTAGACACAACTGACAGGAGTGCAGTCTGTCACTTGGTTGCCTGTTTCAAATTCACCTTAAAGGTTTTCGTAACTACATGTGTAGCAAACGGTTCTTCACAGGACTGATCTAGTTTTTGCCTCACTGACTCTAACTGATGACTTGAATCTTTTTAATGAAGCAAATTTCTTTGAAACATAGCTATGGGGGCACCTGGGTGGCTCAGTTGGTTGAGCATCCGACTTCAGCTCAGGTCATGATCTCACAATCCGTGAGTTCCAGCCCCGCGTCATGATCTCACAGTCCATGAGTTCCAGCCCCGCGTCAGGCTCTGTGCTGACAGCTCAGAGCCTAGAGCCTGCTTCGGATTCTGTGTGTGTGTCTCTCTCTCTCTGCCCCTCCCCTGCTCATGCTCTGTCTCTCTCTGTCTCAAAAATAAATTTAAAAAAAAATTAAAAAATTAAAAAAAAAGAAAAATAGCTATGAATAAATAAAAATGTTATCTTGGAAAAAAAAATTGAAAAAAAAAAAACACAGGCTGACTTACAGGCCTTCAAGCCATTGTGCTAGGCCAATATCCAGAATATAATTTGATTCTTAAAATAAGTATTGGGTCAAGGTTATGGTCACTGCCTCTGAAATACAGATTTTTAAATCTGGCAATGATGGGAGAAAGTGACCAAGGGGCTTAATTTAGACATTTAAAGGGGGGTAGGGGATGGGTAAGGATGACTGATATTCTGAGTTGGCATTGGGAATGCAGAGAGCTAGCCTAGAAAATAAAGCTTTAATTTAACAAGGAAATTTTTGCCAAAGGGGCTGTGAAGGTAACATTCATTAGAATGCCAACCAATAGAGAATGAAAGGAGAGACTACTATGTGGGAAAGCAAAGGAGAAATCAAAGAAAACACCATCAATATACTTTCCATAAGTATGGCCTATAAAGGATTATTGTTTTGTTCCCTAGAATACCAAAACCACCACAGACAGCCACCAAATAGAGATCCATCCTTGACTGACTCAAGGTTCACTCTAACTATTAATCCTGGATAGTTGAATAGCCCCATAAGGGCCTAAGATATGAAGACAGATAAATAAGCAAATACTAACTGAACTCACTAGCTCATTGCATTCACTTCATGATGAAGAGAAACTGCTTTAGGGAAAGAAGTAATGATGTCCCCATCCAATAAAAAGACACACACACACACACACACACTCACACACACACACAAAATCCAGACAAACTGAATGTGATGGTTATAGCCCAGTAATTAGTTGAAAAGAACTCTCAAATTTAATGTTCTTACCCACATGTGAATATAGAGAAGCCACTCAAAGCACAGCTACTTCCCTGTTTCATGCCAAATGGAAGTCCTAAAATCCTAGGACTTGCAACTGATTCAACACCAACATAAAAGTTGGGAGATCCTTGGTAAAACTTATTACCACCCACTTTGGTATGCATGACTTGGATTCTTTCAGATTATTAAGATGAAGTTGAATATTAATGTATTTGTTTGTTTGTTTTTATACTCTGAAAATTCAGATTAGTAATCTACAGAGGGTACAATATCCTGGTTCCAGACTAGACATTCTAAATACGGTTTGAACTCCACATATGGAAAACAAATAATCCAGTGAAGAAATGGGCAGAAAACACGAATAGACACTTCTCTAAAGAAGACACCCAGATGGCCAACAGGCACATGAAAAGATGCTTAACGTCGCTCCTCATCAGGGAAATACAAATCAAAACCACACTCAGATACCACCTCACGCCAGTCAGAGTGGCCAAAATGAACAAATCAGGAGACTATAGATGCTGGAGAGGATGTGGAGAAACGGGAACCCTCTTGCACTGTTGGTGGGATCGCAAACTGGTGCAGCCACTCTGGAAAACAGTGTGGAGGTTCCTCAAAAAATTAAAAATAGATCTACCCTCTGACCCAGCAATAGCACTGCTAGGAATTTACCCAAGGGATACAGGAGTGCTGATGCATAGGGGCACTTGTACCCCAATGTTTATAGCAGCACTTTCAACAATAGCCAAATTATTGAAAGAGCCTAAATGTCCATCAACTGACGAATGCATAAAGAAATTGTGGTTTATATACACAATGGAATACTACGTGGCAATGAGAAAGAATGAAATATGGCCTTTTTTAGCAACATGGATGGAACTAGAGAGTGTTCTGCTAAGTGAAATAAGTCATAAAGAGAAAGGCAGATACCATATGTTTTCACTCTTATGTGGATCCTGAGAAACTTAACATAGGACCATGGGGGAGGGGAAGGGAAAAAAAAAAAGTTAGAGAGGGAGGGAGCCAAACCATAAGAGACTCTTAAAAACTGAGAACAAACTGAGGGCTGATGGCGGGGTTGGGGGGGGGGGTGGGTGATGGGCATTGAGGAGGGCACCTATTGGGATGAGCACTGGGTGTTGCATGGAAACCAATTTGACAATAAATTTCATATTAAAAAAATAAAAATAAATAAATACGGTTTGGGTAAGAACAATAAAATCTCAATGCAATATTTCACTGCTGTCGCAACTCTTTCAACACCATAACCAAAAAAAGAAAAAAGAAAAGAATACAAAAAGAGTCACCTGCTATCCTCTTCCTCATCTTCAAAAAGACACACATTCATTCTGGGAGGTTTCCATACCCTGTTCTAGTAGCTTAATATCTTGGATATCTCTGGAATTCTGTATGAACAGGCCAGAAGAGTAAGGAAATAGTATAATCTGACTTTAATGTAAATTGCAAGAAGGCAGGGAGCATTTCTGTGTTTTCCCACTAAATTGCCAAACTTCACACATATCAAGGGCTCAATAAACATTTGAGAATTGCGTGAATGATCAACTAAGGGAAATATGAAGGTCAAATATACCAAAGCAGAAAGTCTTCATGTTATCACTTGGACATTTATCTAATGATAAACCTCCAGTATGTCAAAGGGAATACTGCAGTATTGCTCAATCATGAAGCATAATAGGGAAGAAAGACGTTCTGGAGAGCTCTGAACCACTGGTGTTAGAAAGATCTGATTCTGAATAAAGCCACCCTGAATATATAGAAATAAATACCCACAAAATACTGGTACTGAGCATACAACAAGATAATCTTGTCCCCGGAGCTCCCTTGGATACTGTCAGAGATGCTTTGGAGGACAAGTAATAGACTACAAAACCAAGAATGGCTCAAGCAGTAAAAAATATTTCATTTTCTCACATGACAAAAAGTCTGGAGATAGGTGGTCTAGGTTTGGGAAAACTGTTTAGGAACATTGTCAAGGACCTAGCTTCTTTCCCTATCCTTCTGCAAGGCTCTCCTCAGCATATTGGTTCTTTACGTCCAGGCTGTTAGTCCCATGCTTTAAGATGGCTTCCATTGTTCTAATCATAAAATCCTTGCACATGATTTCAATGAAGAAAAACAGAACCAGACTCACCACCACTTCTTGTCTCACCAGACAGCAAAATCTTTCCCAAATTACCACAGTGGATTTTCTTCTATGCACCATTGCCCGGAATCTGTTCTCCTGCTCACCACTAAAGCAAATACTAGCAAAGGGAATTAGATTATGCAGCCTGCCTTAGACAAAATATGATTTATCTTATGAGGTTGGGAAGTAGTCTACTTTTCATAGGGGGGAAAAAAGTGAAGCTTTATAAATAAAGAAAGGTAAGGTGAAGATCAAGGTTAGATGGGCCATTAAGAGTAACTGCCTAGATCCTGAATTACTTTTAGAGCCTTGTGTAGCCTATACGTAAACCTGGGCTCCTTTTCTCCATGAAAGATTTCCATCCCAGGAGATTCTGGTTGACTCAGCCGGTGGAGCATGCGACTCTTGATGTAAGGTTGTAAGTTTGAGCCTGACATTGGATGTAGAGATTGCCTAAGAATAAAATCTTAAAAAAAAAAAAAAAAAAAAAAAAGATTTCCATCTCTCTCATTCTTACGTTTGTCCTTGAGATAGGCTGAGTAAGCCTCAGGCTTTTATTATAACCAAATAGCCTAATCTATACTCTGGGGAAAGAAAAGGAAAGGAGCCATGTTTTTTAATGCATATATATTTTTAACGCATATGTATACATGCGGTGCGGCAGGGATACATAAACACACACACATATGGGGGATGTGCATGTATCTATACACATGTACATATAAAGGTTTACATCAACATCTCTCTTTATAGCTAACCTTAGAAAATTATATTGAACTCTCTAACAGAAAACTCTCCCCTTGTTATATACTTACTCAACTATGTGACGGACTGTGTGTGATGGCTTCAGTCTATTCACCCAGGCATTTCCCATCAATCAGCACCACCGAAAATAATTACAATTTCATTTAAATAAATGCTAACTACCCCAAAGCTAACAAAGGGTGGAATTAAATCCAATTTGGACATCCTCTCTTTCAGTTTGCAAAGAGCCGTTCCCACTGGCGTCCACTGCCTCAGAAGCTCTCATTTGCTCCGAGAGTCATTAGACGACAGCCATCAGCTAATGAGGCAGTAAGTGTTTGGAGGCAGCCCGAACTGCTTCAGCATGTCCAAGTTAAAATAAGGCAAATTAGTAGTGAAATCAAATTGGTTTAAACTGTGAAGTGAGTGTGAAAAGTATTCCCCTGAAAAGTAGTATTGGGTCAAATTGCTACACTGGGACATTGAGAATGATTTCAACTTGCAAGACAAAAAAATGTTACTTTTAATGAATTTCATTCTTTGCAAGGCAGTATATCTTAATTATCCTGGAAGTCCAAAAATCTTGTTCATGGAAGAAAAATTATACCCCGAGACGTAACAGTACATGGCTCCCCCATCGAAGAGACAAAGCATGTCATCCACACTGGGACACACTGGGGGAAGGGCTGGGGGATAATAATTGCACTGGGACAGCAGGTATAAAATAGGGTATATGGTCACGGTTAGTATCCCTTTAGGAAGGATACCAAAAACATAATGACAGAAGAGAATCTCTACCCCCTAATACTCACAAAAAGCTAGAAATCCACTTCTTCAGCACAGCTGGAAGGGAGGGAAAGGAATTAAGTATCACTTAAGTTACAAAGTATTTGTTACATGGTGTTACATGAGTTACATGGTATGGAGGGCAGACAAACTAAGTTCCCTCCACCTTCCCTTTTCTCACACACAAAATGTCCCGTTCTTCTCTTAAGCAAATAAGTGGTGGACCAGTGTTAACAGAGATACAAGATGAAAATTACCTAACTTCATAAACATGGATGAGTTGACTCTAATTCCTGTCCCTTTAGTTAAACCCAGCCCACAGATGTGTTTGACTTTAGAGGTCACTTTTTTCCCCTTAAATCGGAATTATCTGCCAATACAGAAAGAATATTTCACCTACACATTTGCATTTCCAACTTCTTCACTGGGTCTATATTCCCATGCACGGCAATGAGTGGTAGAATGGGCTAGCTGCTACCCCTTGTCTTGAGTGTCTTAGGTTGAGATGGGGTGTTGTGTGCAAAGGGTTTACTGGAGGTACTCCTGGGAGATACACTGGGAGACAACAAGACAGATTTGGCAGAGGGAAAAGTGGCCTGAAAGGCATTTGTTTTTGAGGCCTAGGGCAATCCGAGGGGAGCTCTGGAGCAGAGGTGGGCCTTCAGAATTGTCCCACACTGAGGCACGGAAGTCAGCTCTTTGAGCTCCCTCATCTGCCAGAATTTGGCCTTGGGTGAGGCACCTGCCTTCGGCTGAGGGTAATGCTCAGAGAGGACTTCAGCTGTAAACCATTAACAGCCAACATTTCCAGGGCACACTGTCCCTGAGGATGAGGATCTGAGTAGAACACGGCAACATACGCTGCTTCCACATGCAACTAGGCTTGCCCACTCCAGTTCACCAAGCCTCCAGGGCCCCCACTCCACTCATTTCCCGGGACCATCGGCATCAATGTTTGCAGCCCCCGGTCTAGATGGATCAGCCACCGTTTCCATTCTCTACACATACTTCCATGAGCTCCACGCACTCCATCCTTAGAAATGGAATGTCTCCAAACTGCCTGCTTCACCGTTCCTCAAGCTTAGGGTTTTCATTCGCTCTTACGTTGGCTCTAAACCTCAATTCTGAGTCCCACTCAGCCCTTTAAATGGTGAACTTGATTTGGTTTCTATTCCTAAACTGCCCTTCCTGTTAACTGGCCCTCTGGCTTCATACACGAAGACTGAACTTAAGGCGACCAGGTTTTTAGGGGTGCCTGGGTGGCTCAGTCCATTAAGCAACCAATTCTTGATTTCAACTCAGTTCATGATCTCATGGTCACGAGTTCGAGCCCCGTGTCAGGCTCTGTGCCGACGGTATGAAGCCTGCTTGGGATTCTGTCTCTCCCTCTGCCCCTCCCCCACTTGCATGCTATCTCTCTGTTTCTCTCTCTTTTAAAATCAATAAATAAACAAAAATGGGGGACATGTTTTTAGGACCAAATCATAGGTTCCACCTCTCACTCTCTCCCACTTGAAAAGGAAAGAAAAGAAATGTTCCTCAGGTAGCTCAAAGCATGTTTCTCCAATACTCTAGGTATTTATTTGTTTCAGACTGATGGAATTAGTACATAGATGGACTATGAGACTACAAGACTGGACTATATTAATTATCTATTGCTTGGTAACAAACTCCCCCAGATATCAACAGCATAAAACAGCAAACACATTACCTCACAGTTTCTGTGTATCAGAAATCTAAGCATGGCTTCCCTGGGGACTTCTGCCTCTGGGTCTCTCACAAGGCTGTCATCAAGGTGTTGACCAGGGCGGCATTCTCATTTGAAGGTTCAACTGATAGAGGAGTTGTTGATAAGCTCACTCAGGTGACTGTGATCAAAATTCAGTTCTTCATAAGCTGTTAAGCTAAGGGCCTCAACTTTTTTCTGGCTGTTGGCCAGAAGCTCGCTTAAGGACAAGCCATAGGACAGCTCACAACATGGTGACTGGCTTCCACTACATGGAACAAGCAAGAACGAGCCAGAGAGTGCGAGCAAGACAGGAGTTAATGAACCTTTGTAGCCCAATCTTGGAAGTGACATCTTAACACTTTTTTTGTCTTATTATATTCATTAAAAACAAGTAATAGCTAATAGGAAGGGACTGCACAAGAACATGAATATGAGGATATGAGGCTCATTGGGGGTTATCTCAGAAACTATACACCACCTGGACTTAAACAATAAGTTCACCTAGTTAGATAAAAACAGACTATATATTAATGTTGACCAGCCATGTATATGTTAATAATAAAGCTACATGAAAATACAAATTTTACTTATGAGGCATTTATATATGAATGTCAAGCGAGAGGTAATGGCAGCTGGTGCCATTCAAGTAGTTCAGATAAACAACTTGCCGCGAGCTGGAGTAATCAGGACAGTTACATACCCGTGATGTGCCTGGATGTGAGCCCTTTATATGGGTGATTACAGTTATGGGGGTCCCATAGCTAGGAAGGTATTAATCAAGTACCCTTTAATGACATTAGGAAAGATGAGATACACAAATGTGACACAGGTTTTAGGTTTATTTATTTATTTATTTTTGAGACATTTATTTTGAGAGGGAGGGAGGGAGGGAGGGAGGGAGAAGGAAAGCACACTGGCAGAGGAGGGGCAGAGAGAGAGGGAGACAGAGAATCCCAAGCAGCACCCACAATGTTAGCGCAAAGCCTGACACAGGGCTCGATCTTACGAACCATGAGATCATGACCTGAGCCGAAATCAAGAATTGGTCACTTAACCAACTGAGGCATCCAGGCACCTCTAGATATGCTTCTAATTGCAACCCCCCCCCCCCCCCCTTCTTGGTATGAAGCCTATTAAGACTCCTTTAGACGGGTGCCCAGGTGTCTCAGTAGGATAAGCGTCTAGCTCAATTTCAGCTCAGGTTATGATCTCATGGTTTGTGAGATCAAGCCAGGAGTCAGGCTGTGGTCACAGCAGAGCCTCTTGGGATTCTCTCTCTCCTCTCTGTGCCCTGACCCTGCTCGCTCGCTCTCTCTCTCTCTCTCTCAAAAACAAACAAATAAATAAATAAATAAATAAATAAACCTTAAAAAAATAAACATTGAGAGCTTGCTATGTGCCAGACACTGAAGTGCTTTCTGTCTCATTTTGAAAGCGAACCAAGAAATCAAGTTAGCTTGCCATTCTCCAGTCTTCCCTTTCTTCTCCCCTCTCTCTGCTTATATCTCTTTCTTCCCATCCAAGCAAAAGGCTCTTTCTTCCCTCAACCATTAAATGTGCTCTCAAGAGTCCAGACTCCATCACTCACACCTCAGTGTATTCTTAAGTCACACCTACGGTACTTTCATTATGAACCTTATTACTGACTTCTAAATGAAAGGCATTTTTCCTATAAAAGACATTTCAGGCATCACTGGGCACATAGGAGCCATATTTCCCATTTGGAGGATCAAGGGAGTGGTATTTCAGTCCCCGAAATGAAACCATATGAGGAGTTGCCTACTCATCAGGCTGGCCTTGGACTTGACCCATGTAATGGGTATTTGGTTAATAAATAGAGCCTTTCAGTCATATACACATTGACCTCTTGATCTGGCCCAAAGGGGCCACTGTTTTCCATTCACTAATGAGGTAGACTTTGGCGTCTTCCTGTGCCAATTGCAAGTGTGTGATATTTTGTTTCTCCTTAAATCCCTAAAATCTAGAGAACAAAGTTGTCAGAAACTCCTGCTGGTAAGTATCGAAGACAATCTGAGCCATAAGAGAAAAAAAAAATTGTTTTTCCTCCTCCCAGGGAAGCTGGTGAAGATCGTATAGCAGGGCCAGCTGGAGGCCTCACACTGGCGGCAGTCACTGCCGCCTTCCCTGCCCACGGCTTTTCCTGTAAAACACACAGGCTTGCGGCAGGGCTGAACCTGACTTTGCAAAAGCCCCCACTCCTCCTCACTAGGAAAGAGAAACCCACTCATTTGGGTCCCGACCAGGAGAGTCCGCTGTGCAACTCCTCTCTAGCTTTTTCTAGAAGAGGTTGAAGAGAAAGCAAAATGTTTACTTTTTATCTATAGTTATCTTCGAGGCTCTGTTCTTTACATATACCACTTCCTTTAACAATCTATTATGAACAAGGAATTATTACTTCGAGTACTTGTTGAAGCTTTTTGTTTTATCACCTTCCTGTTTAAGGCTGTGCATGTAACTGACAGAAATAGCAGTGACATCTTTAAAATAAGAAACCTGTCCAACCCACACCTTCTCCTTCATGGGCACTCCCAGCTCCTGTGGATAGGAGTTGCTATTGTAAGTTCTTAAAATTCTGCAAAATTCGAGTAATTAAGTCTTGGTCTCTGCTTTGGCCAGAGAAATGGCCTGCTTAGCTCACAAAATGATATTTTAACTGGATCGTGCATTTCCAAGATGGAAAATTTAAAGGCAGCTAACTCCAACCTATATAGAATGCAAAGAAGGAAATCAGGCATTGGGTCTTGTGCGGTGTATCAAACCGTTTTGCCATCTAACATTTTGGATCAATTCATTTCTGTTCGTCCTTACTTCCCCCTGCGGAAATGGTTCCAGAACCTAGAGACACACCCACAAACATATGCACATGCAGCTACACTATCATTAGTCAGGGGGAGTCTTCACCTGGGCCTGCCTAACATTTTCTGGGCTTCCACCCAAGAAAAAAAAATCTTACTCCACTTTTAACAGCAGGACTTCTTCACACCTCTGCAAAAGCTAAACATCACACACAGTTTATGGTATGAACCTTAAAAAAAAAAAAAATCTTTGTGTTTTTCTGACTAAAGGGAAAGAAAGGTCAATATAAATATTGAGAGGGAAGAAATTGGTTCTGGCAGCCAGGCAAAGTGAGAAAAAGGAGTTAGCATTTGCTTAGTACCTACTGAGTTCTGAGCTTTATTTTTGTTTTCCATTTCAAAAGAATGTCTTCATTTTGGGGGTTTGGTTTTTGGGGTTTTTTTGTTTGGTTTTGGGGTTTTTTTGTTTTTTTTTTGGTTTTTTGGTTTTGTTTTGCTTGTGTGTGTTATGATCAGCGCCTGAACACCCAATAGCAGAGCCACATTGATCTACGTGTCCATTCAAACTCATGTTTCCACCTCAATGGTCTTGTTTGGTGGGAAGAATGAATTGAAAATGTTAGTGTGAACAGGAAAAGGGAAGAGACATGGAATTTATCAGCCTAGGAGATTTGTAACCACATTTTAACCAGAAGAAAAAGGGAACTGGTGATTTTCTCTTGTGTTAATCAGAAGGTAATGAGGTCTTCCTTCAGCAGAAGTCCCATTTCTGGTTTTGTTTTAGCATAAATTCGATTTCGAACATAGGAAACTGGTCCACAGACTAAGAAAATATGAATCTGTGAGAAGACTGGATCTCTATAATAGTGTCTTTCAACTCCTGGCTTATCACGGAAGACACAACTCAAAGCAATTATCTGTAATACAAAGAAGGAATCTAGGAGACATTGCAATATGGAAAAAGACTCTTTTTCTAATTCCTATATTAAGTCAAACATAATATAGGGTCAGATACTGCTTGAAGCATGTCAAAAATACTATTTAATCCTAAGATTGGTACTAATATTTTGTTCCTCATCTTATAGGTGAAGAAATTAAGAACAGTGATTTAATAAATTGTCTATTGTGTCACAGATGCTCAGTGTCTGAGGTGGGATTAGAACCAGGCACTGAGGGTAAAGAATCTACACTCTCAATCACTGTGTGATCTGGCCTCTATTCTGTGCCAATGGTAAAATAAAGCCCAGATCAATTAAAAGCCTTTTGAACAAGGAGTACACAGAACTCTAAATGTATCCCTCTGTATATTTGTTTTATTTGTCTGTCTGTCTGTTTGTTTGTTTGTTTGTTTGTTTGTTTTAAAGAGCTTGAGTGAGGGAGAGGGGCAGAGAGAGAGAGAGAATCTTAAACAGCCTCCACCGTCAACGGAGAGCCTGAGGCAGGGCTCGACCCTGGGATCATGACCTGAGCTGAAATCAGGAGTCGGATGCTCAACTGACTGAGCCACCCCGGTGCCCAACAGCTCTCTAGATTTGAATGTGAGGCCGTGGATTGAAGCAGAGACCTGAAGGCCAGGACAACTAGCCAGTACAATTGGTCAGGTGCACAAGAGGTAAGTCTGTCTTAAAAACAAATACCAAGTGTAAGACTCTCCCCAGGTAATTAATTAACCAAGCCCTGTGCAAAGCCACAGAGAGCCTGAATTGAGGATATGGTTGCTATTCTGTTTTTCAGGCTTCATGAACAATTAAGGACTTGAACAAAACCTAGAAAGATTTAAGGAGGATGGTGGTTTTGTATCTGTAGATAAGCAAGAAAGATAAGAATCCCTTAAGGCGAGAGAAATGGAAGGGAAAATCAAACTCAGTCCTCTTTGGATGAACACACCAGACAAGTAAATCAAGATTCTCCTGGGGCACCTGAGTGGCTCAGTCAGTTAGGCCCAGGACTCTTGATTCAGGCTCAGGTCATGATCTCATGTGAGATTGGACTCCGCAGGGAGCCTGCTTAAGGCCTCCTTTCTCATTCTCCCTCTGCCCTGCTCATGCTCTCTCTCTCCCTTTCTCTTTCTCTCTCAAAAAAATTTTTTTAATCAATTAACCAATCGGTCAATCAATCAAGATTCTCCTCCCCAAGAGTCCCAGTTTACTAGTTACTAGTTACTAGCCACTAACAACTTAGTGGCTCAGGAGATGACATAATCTACAACTATAATAAGGATTTGGGTAACAAATCTAACAGGAGGAGTTAAATTCAGAGGTGATACATTAATGTTGACTTACTTTCTATATCTCATTTTCTCTATCTTTTGTAATTCAAGAGTTCAATGTCTATAATTTCATGAATCCATTTGCTGCCTCATTTAGAGTTTCCCTTGTGCTCCATTAGGTCCCATACTAGACTGTAAGCATCCAGACAGCACAGACCACAGCTCTAACCTCTTCGTGTCCCCCTTAGTGTGCTCAAGCATATACACATGACGTGCTCAGAACAATCATAAAAAAAAAAAAAAAAAAAAAAAAAGATGGACTGAGAATCCCAAGCCAAACCTGGAGTGTTGGACCTACATTTAGAAATACTAATTTCATTTTTATTTGCCTATTGACTTGCAGACCTATAGGTCTTTCCTCTGATATATGACATTTGATATATTTCCCCTGAAATGCAGGTTATCCTACTTCCTACCAAATTTAGGCAACTCGTGCTTATCCATGAGCATCAGATATTTGGTGGATTATCCATAATAACAGAACAGAAAGATTTGAAATTTTAGAATTCTATAGGAACAGTAAGCAGGATCTGAACCTTGGTCTGCCAAATTCTACAATGACTGCTTTTTAAGTTTCACCATGCTGCCTTTCTTAGAATCCTTATTAAGCTGGACCTCCATCAAGAGTCCTAGCCATGCCTTTCACTTCTCACCAACCTATCAGCCCACCTTCTGCCCCTTCCCTGGAGCACCTATGATGTGCCTCATAGCTCCCTGCAGGTGGATGAGGTAGGAAAGAAGAAAGGCTGGAAGGATCAGTCCACAATGCAGTCGACTACGCACATGAGACCACTGTCCTTGGAAAAGCCTGCTGCAAGGTTGACCCTTGACTGACATCCAAGAGCTGAGTTTGGGGAGGGTCACCACAATTTCCAAGACTGGTAAGAATGGCTCACTGTGCCTAAACTATTTATGCAATAGTTTATTCTGAACACCTGTTTATATACTGGGAGTCTGGAATTTTAACCTGTCAGGCAGAGGATGTCTACATGACCAGCCCTCAATTATAAACCTTGGCCATGGAGTCTCTAAGAAGCTTCCCTGGTAGGCAATATCTCGCATGTGTTGTCACAACTTGCTGGGGGAATAAGATCATCCCATACGACTCCACTGGGAGAGGCTGTGCCTGGTGTCCTCTAGACTTCACACCACCTGCCTTTTTCCCTTTGCTCCTTTTGCTTTGTGACCTTTCACTGTAATAATGCCTGGCCATGAATGCCCCTATTTGCTGAGTTCTGTGAATCCTCCTATCAAATTATTGAAACTGGGGGTCTGCTTGGGAGACCTTCAATATACTGTTCTTTGCAACTGTGCTGAAAATTTTCTTAGGGGAAGAAAGAAGATTGAAGAGTTAGTCGAAGTTTAGAGATTCTCTGGAGATTCCTAGGTCTGGGCTGCCCCCTTTCCAAGGGTGATTCTGGAATTCTATTGCCTACACCATGGTATTTAATATGTTTATGGGGAAAAAAAATTCTATTATCCTCAAAAGCATTACACATTTTCTTAACAGTAGAATAAGGTTTTGCTGGCATTCCAAAATGGCCAGAAAGCATGGGTACAAAGAAGCCTCTAGGATCTGTCCTTAAGGAGATAGGCAATGTGAATGCTCTAAAAACAGCTTCAGAAAAATTGTGGCATCCTTTGGGATGGAAAAGGCGCTCTATAAACAAAAGGTGATTTGCCTGTGCTTTGTTCACAAAATAAACATGCTTTTGATGAAAATATGGCCTTTCTTGCTGGCAAAAAATTTCAGAAGAGTTTCCTTTTTCTCCATCCCCTATGATTAAAATAAGCACCTATCTGGATTTGTATTTCTGATGACAACAAAAAATGTATGGGGACATCACTAATATCTCAATCACTGAAACATCTTCTGGGGAACAAGGCAGGACAATAAACGTGACTATGTCAAAGAATGCTGTGGAGAATAAAACTACCTTCACAAGGAAGAGCAAACTCCAGAAACTTCTTCCCTGCAAATATTAGATTGGAAGAAGCAAACAGATAGATAAAAAAAATAGTATAATCCGAGTTCACTTTTCTTGATGAGTGCTGTTGAGTTAGTTGTTTTGTGGAGGCAGGGTTGTTGTTGTTGTTGTTGTCTTTAATCGTTTTTCTGCAATGCAATAAGGTTTGCGTGGATTTTATCCAAACCAGGCTAGGGAGCTAGGGCTTTCTGCATCTATTGCCAGATTAGATCCTTGCCTAATAAATGAGTTTTGTGAATCTTGACTGCGGCAATTTACTCCAGAGAATTTCCTGCTGTCAGTTTCTCTGGAGTGGGGAGTTGGGTGAGGGGAGAGGGAGAAAGGTGGGGGGTTGGGTTTATTACTCCCAATATGCTCTGTGCTGTTGTGCCTGGCTGTGCATATGCCTAGGACTCACGGCATATGGCCCAGGGGCTGCCAGTGGCCCGCTTAGCAGCTGTCTCTAGCATATTTTGACATAAAAGCCATTATATTTTTGGCTGGCTAATTGCTTTTTATTAAACAATTGTTGGAAGTTGGCTGATAACTTTTATGAATTTAAAATGAAAGGCTCACTGAGAACTTCTGAAAGCAAACAGTGCTTGGTCCACCTGGGAAAATGCGAAAGGGCTGGCATTCCATCTGCCAAATAGAACTCGTATCAGGCACAGCAACTGAGAGCTAGGGGGTGACAGTTTCCATTTCTCAAAGTACGAGGTTCCCCTGAAAGGCCATCGCATGGCTCTGGGAAAGGACAAAAAAACGTTACCCTCTTCAAAGTCTGTGGGGGAAATAACGATTTGAAAAACAAAATCTTCTCCCAACCCAGAAATCCTCTCCACAAAGGTAGTAGAGAAAGAAGTCACTTTTTATTATTGAAGAAGCATTAAGCCAGAATGTGGAGTACATTACAAGCAATCCACAAAGAGATTGCAAAGACAGAAGGAAATCCACCCTTGTATACAGCCAAGCAGAACAATCCATTACATATAAGTTTTCGAGATAAATCATAACTAGTCTCAAGTAAGCGGAGTGGACAGCACCATTTGTCAAACACAGTTCATCCCAACTTTACCTAGTAATGGGGTCACCCTCTAAGTTAGCTTAGTGACTTTATCCCAAAGGAAAGGGGGTTCTTTATGGCAGGAGGCTGTTTTACAACTTGGAGCAAGGCACTCACTGAAGTTATCTCCTATCCTCCCAGAGAAACTGGGAGACTCCCTTGATGCTTACATGTCAAAGAGTTGCCATTTCTAGGTCCTTGAGAAAGAGATCTTCTGGGATAATAAAGTTGACAAAAGGCTTATTTAGTTTCATAAAATAAAATAAAATAAAAGTGAGCAAGGGGCAGAAAGAGAGAGAGAGAGAATCCCAGGAGGGGCAGAAAGACAGAGAGAGAAAGAGAAGTGGGGCTCATGTTCATCCAAAGCAGAGCTCGAACTCACCGGATGTGAAACTCAAACTCACAAACCATGAGATCGTGATCTGAGCCGAAGTCAGATGCTTAACGACTGAGCCATCCAGGCACCCCAAGAATTGGCCTTTAAAAAGGAAAAAATGAAGAAGTAAAGGTTCTGTCTCCATCAGTTTTATTCTATTCCCAGGCTATACATGGATTCTGTCCTTAATTCTAGTCTGAGATTCCCCAGACATCGACCATAGAGGGAGGCAGGAAAGACTTTGGAGCAATTCATCACAAATCCAAGAAAAACTCTTCAAACCACAGGTCCTCTGGGCTCACCTCTCCAGACATGCTGAACTTTACACTCCTGTAAGATACCAAGTCTTTCTTGTTAGGGCCTCCTACATGGACCCTCTACCTGAAACACATTCGTCCCCATGCCCCCCCCTCCAACCTCCATCTTCTTTACCCAGTTATCTCCTTCTCATCCTCATGTCATAGCTTCAGTGCCATTTTTCAGGTCTCCCTCCTCCATGTTCCCATGGTCCTTATGCATCCCTTTCTGTAACATATCCCATGTCTGTAACACATCCCAAGTAAAAGAAAATTCAAGCACAACCAGGGATTAAGCACATAACATGCAGGGGGATCTGAGACCACAGCAGCACATGCCCCACATAAGGGCAATCAACTCACTGTCTTCTAAAACATGCCCTGGCCAAAAAACCTTCCTGCTGGTCAAGCTCCACTAAGTGGTTATGGAGCTATGGGAAATGAGGGAGACAAATGCCAGATCATGGAGCTAGAGTTAAGGGATGGACTTTATTGGGGAACTTGCAAGCTGAGGCTCATCCGAAAGAAGTTCATTGTCCTGTGTTCCCTCATCATCCCTCAGAGAGCATGCCCAGGCGACAGGGAGGCTTACAGATGCAAAGTTTCTGTTCTGGAAGAGACACTGTGCTCCTGGATTCTACCTTCTTATAGTGCAGGCAGGAGAGCAGCCTTATCAGTGGAAGAACACCAGACAGGAAGTAGGTCTGAGGCAGCAGGGAAAAGGAGAGGACACCTGCTCTGTGAAGAATTGTCCTAGTGCCGGCCGCCAGCACCTGACAACCCTGGGAGAAGGAAAATGCAGGCTGCTGGAGGGTAGGGACCTCAGTCCCTTAAGAAATTGTGTTGGGGGCAGTGCCCCCAACTGGGGAAGGAGAAGCCTTTTTCCAAGCGCTATGAGCTTCTGGGATCATTCGCCAGACAATCTGATCTCTCTTCCACCGATGGCCACCAGCCCCCAACTCTGATCCTCCCTCTGTCTCTCTTCCCCCCACAAGATTGGATCCTTTCTTTTTTTTTTTTAAGTTTATTTATTTATTTTGAGAGAGAGAGAGAGAGCAGGGAAGAGGTAGAGAGAGAGGGACAAAGGTAGAATCCCAAGTAGGCTCTGAGCTCTCAGCACAAAGCAAACCCACAAACTGTGAGATCATGACCTGAGCCGAAATCAAGAGTCCAACACTTAACCCACTGAGCCACCAGATGCCCCATGGATCCTTTCTTTACATAGTTATATTCTTGGAGCCTGAGGCGGTACCTGGCATGTAATAGGAACTAGAAAATGTATTTGTTGAAAAAATGAAGGATCAGCTTTCTAACAGCAGAGGCAGCCTGGGACTGAAATCTGGATGTCCTACTCTCTCTCAAAAAGTATAACATGGGAGGCAGGGAGGACAGCATGTGCTGTCAGCTGGCTGTTATGATTCCCTCCCGCCCTCCTCCTCTTAGTCAAGCCTCCTTTATTCTCCAGGGCTGTGCTATACCTCATTAATGTTAATATCTTATCTAACCTTTCCTCGGCTCACCGCAGTGATGACACTTCTATTCCACTGCCTAATCGTTCCTACTCTTCATCTTTCAAAATGTCCACCCTACACTTTCTCCTCTAGCTGCAGGCCATTTCATGCCTCTTCTGAGACTTAATCATCTTTCTTTTTGCCTGGTTTAGTGCAGAGAAGTGGACGGAAAAATGCAGAAGGGCTTTAGAAAATAAAGGAGAAATCCCATATCCAGCACATTCTTACCAGCGGTAAGAGGTTCGTCCATCACTTATCTCCCCCTTCCACTGGGAGCTGAGGTCCTCTCGGAGGAGGATTTGAGGTCCAGTCACGGGCAGGGGAATGAATAGATCTGCCTTCCAACCTGGTCCCAGAATATATTTAGACCTGAGAGCTTGCAACTGCTTCTAAGTACCTCCACTCCCTGCAAAGACCAGTGCTTTTCTATCCAGGCCACCCTCTCTTCAGGTCAATGAGCAGAGGAGATCTCAGATTTTAAGAGCCCCTTTGGGTAGAGTTAAGACCACAAGGGAAACATAAGGAGGTGAGAGAGTTAAGACCTGGAGTTGGCAGGCACTTACATCTCAAATGTTTGTAGATATAATACAGGAGCATTCAGCTTCCGCAGGCTGCACCTGTATTCAGGCTATTTGAGTCCATGGAAAACTATGAAGCAAACCATCAAAACAGGACCATGACCATTACCACAACCCAGGTGCCACCATTACTGAGCACTTTGAGGCACCCAGAGGCATTTGACAATGGAGCTGAGTAGGGAAAGCAATCAGATGTGAAAATTTCAGTCTGGGAACAGCTTCAGATTGCTTGCCCTCTGATTAACTGCTCAAAAACCGGAGTTCTGACTTTATATTCCACCCCTCACTCTGAGTCATGATTGCCCTGTAAAATGCCCTTATCAAGCATGAGGGGGAAAAATTAATAAGCTCAAGGAATCACTGGGATTGCTTCAGCCAAAGAAAGAAGGTAAGAAAATAATTTCTCTGATGTAACTATTAAGGTCACGGTGGGGATTGGAGAGCAGATATTGACATTCTTAATGATACTCAAAATGCATAGCCTCAAGAAGCAAGGCAAGAAGTCTGGCAAGAAGCAGTAGAGGGAAAGGGGGAGAGGAACTGATGCAGTCAGAAAGTAAACAGTTATTTTCATTTTTTACTTAAAAGTCCACGTCAATAATCTTGATAAACTGTGAATAGGAGGAAATCATGGACATATGCTGCGACTACTGTATTTATTCTTGTTTTGCCCTTTCCCAAAGAACACTAAAGGCTGCACTCTGAGCTCACCTTCGAGAAAGGCAACATGAAAAGGCAATTTCAGAAGAGCAGGGCATGGCTGCTGACATCTGATAGACAGCCTGAACGTATTTTATCTTATCAGTGCCTCTCACTCCTGAGCTCATTTTCCTTTATTCCCCAATGCAGCTATCTCTTGCTCTTCCTAAACTCCCTGATTCCCACCTTGCTCATGGAAGATTTTAAAAGAAAAACACATTTTTTTATTAAAGTGATATAAAAAGCATCCCTGGGTCCCTGGACCGCCCAGCAGGTGTACATATTGGTTTGGTTTGTTTAGGAAAAGAAATCGGTGGCAAATATTCCATATCTGGACACCAAAATAATTAAACCAAGTATCTTCCTGTCCATTGCTTACACAAGAACCATGATAATCCGCACAGCTTGTTTTTATTCTTCGGACTCTTTGAATGAAAATAATTTCAAAATTGTGTCTCAAGACTGCTATCTTCTATAGAAAGATATTCCAATATAAACAAAATTCAACAAAGTTGAGAAAAATGAAAACTGTGACCAAGGTGCTCCAAAAGAAATTGCAACCAGGAAATAATGAAATTATCCAAATAATTCCAAACAGCAGTAAATTGGGGTGTGGCTAGATGCAAGATAATGCTTTATGGATTATCTGATTTAGCTACATACATCAATCAAATTGAAGGGAGAGAGAAAGAGAGAGAAGGAACTACTATCCGATTAATAAACTGTGCCTAGAGATACATGTATTTTCCTACTCTTTCTTCAAACTACAGGCTAGTTTAATTGATCCCTGCCATTATCATGAATGAATGACAGCAAAGGAGAGCAATATTTTATTCGGCATGATAAAGATAGATATCCTGATATTGTCTACTACCTTTTTCTCAGAGGTGATGGGAGAAGACAAAGGGCACAGCACAAATGTTAAGGGCACAGCTTTTGGACTCAGACCACTAAGACTCAAATCCCAACTCTGCCATTTACTGGATCTGTAAACATAGACTTGGTAAAGTCACCTTTTCAAGACTTCGTTCTCTACACGTAAGATTAGATGGTAACAGTTCCCACCTCCTAAGGTGTGGCAAGAATTAAATAATAAATTAATCCACAAAAACTCTTTGTGGGGTTCCTGGGGCACACACATGCACACACATACACATCACCACCCAGGGAGTGCCAGCTGCCATTTCTATCATTATTAGCACTTCTAAGTTTAAAAACCTTGGTGAAAATAACATCCCAAGGGCAAATCGAATAAACAGATTGCCATAAAGAAAGCAGAAATGCCCATCTAGGCAGAGTGTACACATTTACTAAAGGTGAATAGCGTTTTTCAGATTTAAAGCACAGATATGTATACATCACTGTGAGCATTTTTTCTTCCATGAGTTTGTTGAACAAATAATTCCTTCTAACAAATCCACCATGTACAAAAACAGATCATTTAAGCAACATTATCAGGTAATAACCCATTTGTTGCATAAATGAATTTTCTAAATGTGAAGAGGTGAAACTGTCTGGTAGAGCCAGAGGTAGAAATAGAGATGGGGGTGTGGGGGGGAGCAGAGCAGGGCAGGGTGGGGGAGGATAGTTTTAATGGAAAGCATTTTTTAAGGCAATAAATACTCACACGGGTTCTAAACAGAAACCTTTTCTGAATGACATGTCACTGATATCAAAATGAGCTCTAGCTCCACGCTGGCTCCTATTTTCCCTAAATAGAAATGTTCTCACTGCACGTACAGTGTAGTATAAAGAACTCTCTGCCTCTAACTGCTACCCTTTTAAATCCTCCTTTCAACATCATGTGGTTCTCCTACAACCCCCCAGCCTCTGAGCCTCATATGCTTGTTTTTTTATTTATTATGTAGTCAGGGTTTATTAACTATCATGTGTCAGGGACTGTGCAGAGAACACAATGATAAATAGGACACCATTAACTGCCCTAAAGGAGATTGCAGTCTAAAGGAATATACAAACACTGGTTATTATATCTTAGTCTACATAATATGTGTGCTTCTTCTGCATTTCTTTCCCCACCATTCCTACCTCCCTCTCCCTTCTGCTGAAGGCAAGGAAACCAATTAGCCAAGCTAGTTAAAATTATATTTTTAATAGAAGCAAGCATATTCTGAGTCAGGGGTTCTCCTTTTAGTAAAATTCATGGAATTTATTTTTAATGACCTTGAAGCATCGAGTTCAGCTGTTTAGAAGCCATTTGTTTTCCTTTATATTTTCTAGTGTTCCAAATAGATGAGGTTGCCAGGGTAATGACCTCTGGATACGTGAGGAATTCATGTATTATAGCAAATAAAAGCCTGCGCAGTTAGCCAACACTTCCAAATGTGATTACATCATAAAGGCTGAATACTAAGCAATGTTTGTGGTATTTCTGTAATAGTTTTGGCAATAAAGACTGCCCTTCAAATTCTCACTTTAAAAACTGGTATATAAGTTTAGAACAGTCATTTGTCCCAGATCACACACAAATACATTTTTAAACATTAGCATTTCAGAGAAAATAAAAGGAAGTATTACTTCAAACAACAAGCACATCATATTAACTCATCACCCTCAGAGGTTGCCTGGGCTGCACATATAAATAGGTTAAAAACAATACTGGAGGGGGAGTGCCTGGGTGGCTCAGTCGGTTGAGTGTCCAACTCTTGATTTTGGCTCAGTCATCATTTCACGGTTGTGAGATCTAGCCCTGTGTCAGGCTCTGCACTGAGCGTGAAGCCTGCTTTGGATTCTCTCTCTCTCCCTCTCTCTGCCCTTCCCCACCTCAAAATAAATAAATAAACATTAAAAAAAACACTTGGGGATAGAAGGCAAGATGGCAGTGTGACTAAGGTTTTTAATTTCTCCAAAAGAAACACAAAAGAACAAAAATTGACAATTCAATAAAAATTACAAAGAAAAAGGGGCGCCTGGGTGGTTCAGTCGGTTAAGCGGCCGACTTCAGCTCAGGTCATGATCTCACGGTCTGTGGGTTCGAGCCCCATGTCGGGCTCTGTGCTGACAGCTCAGAGCCTGGAGCCTGTTTCAGATTCTGTGTCTCCCTCTCTCTGACCCTCCCCCGTTCATGCTCTGTCTCTCTCTGTCTCAAAAATAAATAAACGTTAAAAAATTTTTTTTAAAATGTTAAAAAAAAAATTACAAAGAAAAAAACTCCATAAATATAAAAAAGACTTTTTTTCCCTCATTTTAAGACTCTTTAAAAGATGATTGGGTTTTTTAAAGCAAAAACAGTGATAATAAATCGTAAGGTTTATCACATAGGTAGAAGTAAAATATCTGATATAATAGCACAAAAGATAGATGGGAAAATCTAGAAGTATACTATTGGAAGATTTGTTACATAAACTACCATAATATTTTTTAAGGTAGATTATAATAAGTCTAAGATGTATATTGTATATTGTATAAGTATATTGTATATATAATAAGTCTAAGATGTATGTTGTAAATCTTAGAGCAATCACTAAAAACTAAAACAAAAAGAATATCTAATAAGTCAGTAGTGGAGATAAAAATGGAAACACAGAAAATATGCAGTCAATACATCAAAGATAGGACAAGAGGTCAAAGGAAACAAAGAAGCGTGGAACAAATAGAAAACAAATAGCAAGTATCAAATTTAAGCCCAACCATATCAGTAAATGAGCTAAGAAAATCAAGATCCAGCTATATTTCTATGTACAAGGTATCCACTTTAAATATAAAGACATAGATAGTTTAAAGGTAAAAGGATGAAGACTATATGCCATGCAAGATGCTGGGATGCCTATGTTACTACCAGTTGAAGCAGAATCCAGAACAAGCAATATACCAGAAATAAAGAGGAACATTTGATGATGATGAAAAGAAAACATAAGAATCCTAAGTGCACCCATTTTTAATCTACCAAATAACAGTTTAAAATATATAGAAAAAATTTTATAGAACTGAAAAGAGATACAGACAAATAATTATACTGGATCAAGACTCCTCTCTCTATGATTTGTTAAAAAAAAAATAACAAAACAAATAAGTAGGTATATAGAAGATTTGGAAAAAAAAAAAAAAAGAGGAAGATTTGAAGAACACTATGAACCAACTTAACTTAATTGCCATTTATAGAAACTCAACCCAAGGACAGAAACATACACATTTGTCTCAGATGCACAATGGAATATCAGACCTTGATATGTTACCACAGAAAACTCTATTTTGGACCAGAGTGAGTCTCAAATAAATTGAAGGAATGAAACCATATAGAGGTGGCTATCTGGCTCCAATAGAACTGAAATAAAATTCAATAACAAAAAGATATCCAGATAATCCCCAAATATTTGGAAATTAAACAACACACTTCTAAATAATCATGAAGGAAAGAAGAAATCACAAGGAAAATTAGAAAATATTTGGAAATGGGGCACCTATGTGTCTCGGTTAAGTGTCTGACTCTTGATATCAGTTCGGGGGTGATCTCGCAGTTGTGAGATCAGCTCCCATGTTGGGACTCTGTACTGAGCAAGGAACCTGCTTGGGATTCTCTCTCTCCTTCTCTCTCTGCCCCTCCCTCACTCATGCTCGTGCTCTCTCTTTCTCTCTCTCTCTCAAAATAAATAAAATAACATTTAAAAAAATATCTAGAATTGAATGAAAATAAAAGCACAGTTTATCAATATTTCAGGGATACAACTAAAATCATTCTTAGAGGAAAATTTATAACATGGGATGCTTGTATTAGAAAAGATGCTTGTATTAGAAAACTAGTGTTGGGGCACCTGGGTGGCACAGTCTTTGAGGGTCTGATTTCAGTTTAGGTCATGATCTCGCGGTTGGTGAATTCAACCCCTGCATCAGGTTCACTGCTGTCAGCACAGAGCCTGCTTTAGATCCTCTCTCTCTCTACCCCTCTCCTGCTCACACTCTCTCTCTCTCTTAAAAATAAATAAAACATTTTTTAAAAAGAAAAAAAAAGATAACCAGCCTAACCCCAACGAACCAAACTTAGTCGTAAAACTAGAAAAAGAGAAAATTAAACCCAAACTAAGCCAAGTAGGGAAATAACAAAATGTGGAAATCAATGAAATAGAAATGAACAACAACAAAAAAAAGAGAGAGAGAGAGAGAGAGAGAGAGAGAGAAAATCAATGAATCTGAAAGCTGCTTTCTTGATAGCTTTAATAAGACTAATAAATATTTAGCATGATTGATCAAGAAAAAAAAATGGGAGGGGCGCCTGGGTGGCTCAGTCAATTAGGTGTCCAACTTCGGCTCAGGTCACAAACTTGCAGTTTATGAGTTCGAGCCCCACATCAGGCTCTGTGCTGACAGCTCAGAGCCTGAAGCCTTCTTCAGATTGTGTCTCCTTCTCTCTCTGCCCTCCCCCATTCATATTTTGTCTCTTCCTCTCTCTCTCAAAAATAAATAAAACTTTAAAAAAAAATTTTTTAAAAAGGAAAGAAAATGGAGAGGGAGGAGAGAAAACACAAAGAATATTCCCTACCCCCACAGTATACATCAAAATGTGCATCCAGCAGTGTTTTAGAATTGCTAGGGACCAGTGACTGCAGTGTGCCACCCACTTTTTCTCTCCAAATAAGAATGTTTATTGAAGTTATCCTATCCCTGTTCCATCAAAATATGCTTGGGGGAGGGGAATAAACAGATAAATCATCTTTTTGTTGTGGTGGTTTGGAGTTGTTTTGTTTGTTTCTTGTTTGTTTGGTTTCCATTATAATTTTCCCAGTGAAGAATCACATCTGGAACTGATGAAACACGATCACAAACTCCTGGAGTTTGAGTCAATGCCATGATTGATTGGGACCTTTGGGGTATCTATTTTAGGAAAGGTAACTGCATTTCCATGGAGGAGAATGGAAGAAAATGGAGGGCAACTATGTAGGTTGTTATTATTTCCCCCAAGTATATACTGCTGGCTGTCTCAGTATATTATCTTCTTCAGGAAATTAAGCCCATAGAGGAATATATATGAAAAAAAAAAAAAACACTTCATATATATATATATATATATATATATATATATATATAATATATATATAACTTGTTGCCATGAGTTGCAGATCCATGAAGAGAGGAAGTACATTTCCCACCAGAACTCAGCTTATAATTGCCTGGTTCATTTCTGATAGTCATTGAATAGATCACTCCAAAAACTAAGGGTATAGCACAGTTTTGCATGGCTCGGAGCCTGAACAATCTTGGGAGCCATATTTAAGACAAGAATACAAAATTATAAAGTTAGGAATAAATAATTATTTAAAACTAAAAGAGGAGTAAAAAAATCACAAATGTTAAAAAGCTAACAAATTCATCAAACATTATAAAATTCAGAAAAATGCAAGGTATTTTTATTAGTTTACTGGACTGCTACATATCTATGACAATTTTTCCTACATTATTTTGGTTGCACACTCTGACTCTCTTCATGTGACAATGATTTTGTAGAAGAAGGAGAAAGAGGAGGAGGAGGAGGAGGAGGAGGAGGAGGAGGAGGGGGAGGAGGAGGAGGAGGAGATGGAGAAGGACAAGAAGAACAAGAAGAAGAAGGAGAAAAAGGAGGAGGAGGAAGAGAGGAAGAAGAAGAAGAGGAAGAAGGGGGAGGAAAAAAAAGAAGGAGAAAAAGAAGGTGGAGAGGAAAGTTTCTTCCTAAAGAGAGAAAAAATGACTTCATCTTTCCTTTAACCTGGATGATCAAAATTTGTGTTTTAACTATGGATAGTTTAGAAAAGTTTGTTTCCACCACACAACTTCTTATTACTATTTTCTTCCAGTGACGAGTCATAAATACTGTGGATTTATGACACTAATTTGTCATCAATATCCTTCTAACAACCTAGTGAGGCTATTATGTTGGATCCTGAAACTTGGTGTCATGATGATGGTGAGTTGGCACATTGGGTAGAAGGAATCCTCTAGAAAAGCATTTCTACACTGGGACAGCTAGCAGTAATTTAACTGATAAATCACCGAATGATGGGAAACTACATTAAATATATCATACTAAACTCAAATTAAATGCATTTTATTTATCATTTTTTATTTTTTTAACATTTATTCATTTTTTGAGAGATAGAACACAGAGGGGCAGAGAGAGAGGGAGACACAGAATCTGAAGCAAGCTCCAGGCTCTGAGCTGTCAGCACAAAGCCCAATACAGGGCTCGAACCCACAAACTGTGAGATCATGACCTGAGCTGAAGTCGGATGCTTAACTGACCAAGCCACTCAGGCACCCCAAGCTAAATGCATTTTAAATTCAGTCTCCCCTTGACAAAAGTGTTCTTATTGATAATACCCTTTGAACCAGCAATTCTATTTCTAAACATCTATCCCAAACACAGATAAGAAATTATTAAATAATTTCTGTGCAAGTCTACTATTTGTAATAGAAAAAGACTGTAGACAATTCAGTTGTCACTAATAGGTGACTGCTTTAATAAAATAAGGTGCTTCCACAAATGGAATATTATGTAACTATAATAAGGAATAAAGAAATCTCTATATACTGACATGCAATGGTCTCCCAGACATGTTAAGAGAAAAATGCAAGCTGTAAAACAGTGTGAATGGCATACTCTATTTTATCTAAGAAAAGGGGTGGTATTAAAAGAGAGAGATTCCATAAATTTAGATATACATACTAAAGTTTTTATACATGAAATGATACCAGATAATAAAGATATACATAATCTTGTATGTGCGCATGTGGGAAGGTCAGGAGAGGGAGAAGGAACAATAATGTGGTTGAAAATATAGATGAATATAACCTTGACCCTAGTAGTGTCTCAATTATACAAATAAATGTCTCAATATATATTAATAAAAATGTATAATGCGGCATTGTTTATAATAACAAAACAAAACTGAAAACAACCTAAATCTCCCTTAATAGAGTACTAGTTCAAATAATTATGCTACATATATACAATGTGATTCATTCCCTCTCAGGCATGATGCTCTCTGGCTCAGATGAGTTCTCTGATGAGTTCCATGGGTCATCTCACACAGAGGTAGATTTTCAGCTAAAAACATCTCCTCCATTTTCTACCCTAGAGATTCACATAGTTTATGTGAGATTCTCCAGAGAGTCAAGCCTCATAATCCATAGATTGCAAATTTGCTTATTATAAGCAATCTTAATCCAGGGATCCTCCTCAAAACATTCCATGGATAAAGACTCTGCCCAGAGGTCTAGTTATCATGCTTATAAGGAGATATGGTTGGATCAGCTGCTTAAGTTTCTATTCCCTTGGTGTGTCCTCCCCAGTAATAAAGATATAAATGACCACAGGTCCTCATATATATATATATATATACGTATGTATATATACGTATATATACATACGTATATATATATATATACGTATATATATATGTATATATACATATATGTATATGTATATGTACACATATATATGTATACATATATATATATACACACACACACACATATATATATATACACACACACACACATACACACACACATGCTTACCTATGTATGAAACAATTCTGGCATAAACACAGAAAATTATTAATGATGGTTATATCCGAGAAGTAGCCCAAGGAAATAAAATGGGAGGAAAGGAAAGTTTTTACTTTTCTTCTATAGTCATCTGCACTGTTTGACTTTTTTTTAATAGCACAAATATTGCCTTTATTTTTTTTCAAACTTATTGATTTCTTAAAAGAAATAATTTGAATAAATTAGTGGGTTAACAAATCCATGATGGGTAGTTTAGGGAAGTTGGAATATATCTGGAGAGAGCTCCTACTATGTTAAGGAAAACCAACATCCCTGTCAGGATACAACTTTGGTACCACCATCAGGAATATAGCCCTAAACTATAGGACCTCAGGTTTGATCCACTATAGCAAATCAGGCTCCTGACAATTTCTGAGCCTCAGTTTCCTTGCATGTAAAGATGTAAAAAGGTCACCTAGCTCTTAGAATTGTGACGAAGATTCAGAGAAACAATATTGTAAACGTAACACAGAAAAAAAATAATCAATAAATCGTGTTTATATCATCAGTTATATTCCAGCTAAAGCCAGGCACATGGTACAGCTGTCACTTTCACATTGTTGCCCTAATTAACATTCTTTCCACAAAGACCAGCAGACATGGGAGACAGCTCCGGTCTTCCCACCTCCGGAATTTAGAAGTGTAATTCCATCTAAAGTCTGGAATAAAATTAAATTTGATAGTTGTCTCTATTCTCTTTCCTTCATATCAGCCTCTGCCAATAACCATCATGACAAATGCTTCCAAAACACTTCAGAACTGAGCAAGCAAACTCCTGCTATTGTGAGGGTGAAAGTTCCAGGGATCTGGAGTTCAAACACAGGACTCTGCCACACTGAAGGGGGATCCCTAGGCAGAATCACAACCACTGCCCAAAGGTATGGAAACCAATCACTGAGGGAGCAGACAAGGTGTGTTTCTGTCTTCATGTGCTTCTCTTTTCACTTAGAGAAACACTGACAGAGAAGGGGACCATTTTGCCAATCAAGCAGAACTTTTGCTCAACAGAACACTTCACCATGGCTGCCTACAAGTCTGTCTCCTGCTCTGACAACTAGAACAGAGACATTCAGGTGGTGGCACTGGGCAGGAAGAAAGGAGTGGTGGGGGGAGGGAGTTGAGGGTGGGATTAAATGCTATAACTTAAAGTATTTTTATTCTTTTGCTGAGAATAAATATAAGATGGAGCTGCCTTCAGAGCTGTTGATCCAAAGCCCCTTGACATTTCTCCATGTAATAAAGTATTTTAAAACAAAATTCACTTAACAAGCATTGGGAAGTAAGAATGGAGAGGACTGTTTGGGTGGTTTTCTTTTCAAATGGGGTCTTTTCTTTTCTGAAAGCTACAGACTCACCAACAATAGCTGTGGCATAAATTGAATAAACTCATGTCTTCCTTGTTTTTCTCTAACAAACCTTCTGGAATCTTATACTCCAACTGACCAAGGCTTCTCTTAACGTACACACACCTCCACAAGGGCAGGACCAACTTTATCATCAAAAATAAATATTTCCCAACAGGTGATTCTCTGCTAGAAACTTTGATGCTAAATGTGGAAATCATACAGGAGGCAGAGATTTGAGTTCCAGGGATTTTGGAGATGATGTGGGATGGAGGATGGAAGGAAGAAAGCTGTTGATAGCATAATAACATGTAGAAAACAGGCCTTTGGATCAGAAAACCATGTGTTCAAGTCTCAACTCTTCCAATGACTGCCTTTTTTTGACAGAAATAACATAGATAAATTATTTGTTCTCCCCAGCCTCCACTTCCTCATCTGTAAAATGGACCTTAGAAACATGTTTAATAAAAGGTAACTAGTATTGGGAGGAGCCAAGATGACGGAACAGCATGGAAGCTTTTTGTGTGTCTTGCGTCCATGAAATACACCCAGACCAACACTAAACCATCCTACACACCTAGAAAACCGACTGGAAGATTAACACAACAATCTGCACAACCTGAACCACAGAATTCAGCAGGTACGCGACACGGAGAGCTGAACTTGAGGAGCAAGAAGCCCCGAAAGGTAGGGAGCCACTATTGCAGGTGGAGAGAGGATGGAGACTGGGAAGGGGGGGGGAGCATACAGGAAAAGCACCCCTCCCCAAAAGCAGCTGGAGAGAAAGTGGAAAATTGGAAACAGCCACAGGGACTAAACTAAAAAGGGAGAAAGGAGAGAGGAGAGGGTTTAAATTCCATTAAGACTGTAAACAAGGGGAGCACAAAGGCTGCAACTCCGCAGCTCCATACCTGGCGGTGCTCTGGTGGGAAGGGCGAATCCCCAGGAACAGAGTGGGGTCCGGGAGGTTCTCGGGCCACACGGGGAAAAGCGGTTCCACTGCTGGAAGGACACTTGGTAGAGACTGTTGAAGCCACCTGGTCCCAGCAGACCCCGGAAGGCAGCCACTTTCGCTGGTGCTGGGGCAAGGTTGTTGAGGGTGAAGCCTGGTGCCAGATGTGTGTTGCGATTTTCCATGGTCCCTGAAATGCTGAGGCTACACTGTCTCGCGTTTTTCTTGGGGGGGCGGGCTGGCACCTGGCCGTAGCAGGGTCCAGCAGGCGTTCCTGGGTGCAGCTGACATTCGGCCATTGCTCATTCAGCCATTGCTTGGTGAAACCCTCCTGCAGAGGGGTGGAGCACGTCATAGCCACAGTCCTTCAGAAGTAAGGGGCCAGGCAAAACAGCCACATGTGAGACAAAACTTGGGAGAGAGGTGCGGCCTAGGGCCTGGTCACGGAAAGTGGAAAAGTGGGGAGTGGATGAGAGCTGAAGATGGAGGACCGGTGCGCGACTGGTGATCTGGGAGAACAGCCTGGATGGTTGGATGGCGCCATTTTTCTCCACTGGCACGCATGCACACTGACAAGCACCGCAACAATCCACCCCAATAGGCTAGCAGCGCCATCTAGTGGAGAGCGGAGCTGTTACACCGACCCTGCCCAACTGGGCCGACTTCGCTCTTCAAGAACACAAACCTCACCGCAGGCTTAATTTATGGACTGTAAAGAGCTACATGGACTGACCTCTAGGGGAAAACGAAGCAACTTCAGTCCTACTTCAATCTGTTAGCAGGTTCATCTATTCATTTTTTTTCTCTTTTTCCTTTTTCTCTTTTACAATTCTTTTCTTTTTCTTGAATACAGAAAGAGAAAAAACTCATTTTTATTTACAATTTTTAATAAAAATCTGTCCTTAATTTTTATTACTATATATTTTTACTTTTGTGTAAATTTTTTCAAATTCTACTTTACTTCTGTCATTTTATTTTAGTCTACTTCAGTGTACTCACCTTTTCAAATTTTCAAACAATTTCCTTTTTTTCTTTTCCTTTTTCTCTTTTTCATTTTTCTTTTTCTTGAATGCAGACAGAAAAACTTCATTTTTACTTTCAATTTGTTTTAAAAATATTTTTATTTAATTTTTATTACTATATTATTTGCTCTTATGTAAATTTTTTCAAATTCTATCTTACCCCCATCATTTTATTTCAGTCTACTACAGTGTATTCACTTTTTCAAATTTTCAAACAATTTCGTTTTTTTGTCTTTTCTTCTTTTTTTTAACTTTTTTCTCTTTTTCATTTATTTTTTTTAAGTACAGAAAATGGAAAACTTCATATTTCATTTAATTTTTATTAAAATATTTTTCTATAATTCTTTTCTACTATATTCTCTAATTTTGTGTATTTTAGTCTACTTTAGTGTATTCATTTTTTCAAATTCTCAAACAATTTCCTGTTTTCTTTCTCTACCCCCCTTTTTTTCTTTTTGTTTGTTTCTCTAATCTGTCAAACCACTTTCTACACCCAGACCAAAACACACCAAGGATCTAGCTTCATCTATTCGATTTGTGTGTGTGTGTTTTTAATTTTTAATTTTAATATTTTTTTAATTTTAATTTTTTTAATTTCAATTTTTCTAACTCATTAATTCCTTTTCTTCCTTCAAAATGACAAACAGAAGGAATTCACCCCAAAAGACAGAGCACGAAGAAACGACAGCCAGGGATTTAACCAACACAGACACAAGCAAGATGTCTGAACCATAATTTAGAATCACAATAATAAGAATACTACCTGGAGTCCAGAATAGATTAGAATCCCTTTCTGCAGAGATAAAAGAAGTAAAAAACAGCCAGAATGAAATTAAAAATGCTATAAATCAGCTGCAATCATGGATGGATGCAGCGGCGGCAAGGATGAACGAGGCAGAAGAGAGAATCAGTGATACAGAGAACAAACTTATAGAGAATAATGAAGCAGAAAAAAAGAGGGAGATTAAGGTGAAAGAGCACAATTTAAGAATTAGAGAAATCAGTGACTCATTAAAAACAACATCAGAATCATAGGGATCCCAGAGAAGAGAGAGAAATAGGGGTAGAAGGGTTATGTGAGCAAATCATAGCAAAAAACTTTCCTAACCTGGTGAAAGACACAGACATCAAAATCCAGGAAGCACAGAGGACTCCCACTAGATTCAACAAAAACCGACCATCAACAAGGCATATCATAGTCAAGTTCACAAAATACTCAGGCAAGGAGAGAATCATGAAAGCAGAAAGGGAAAAAAAGCCCCTAACCTACAAGGGAAGACAGATGAGGTTTGCAGCAGACCTACCCACAGAAACTTGGCGGCCAGAAAGGACTGGCGGGATATATTCAGTGTGCTGAATCAGAAAAATATGCAGCCAAGAATTCTTTATCCAGCAAGGCTGTTATTCAAAGTAGAAGGAGAGATAAAAAGTTTTCCAGACAAACAAAAATTAAAGGAGTTTGTGACCACTAAACCAGCCCTGCAAGAAATTTTAAGGGGGACTCTCTGAGGGAAGAAAAGATGAAAAAATATATATATAAATAAATAAGTACCAAAAGCAACAAAAGATTAGAAAGGACCAGAGAACACCACCAGAAACTCCAACTCTACAAGCATCATAATGGCAATAAATTCATATCTTTCAGTACTCACTCTAAATGTCAATGGACTCAATGCTCCAATCAAAAGACATAGGGTAACAGAATGGATAAGAAAACAAGACCCATCTATCTGCTGTTTACAAGAGACCCACTTTAGACCTAAAGACACCTTCAATTATTTCCAAATTGAAAATAAGGGGATGGAGAACCATCTATCATGCTAATGGTCAACAAAAGAAAGCCGGAGTAGCCATACTTATATCAGACAACCTAGGCTTTAAAATAAAGACTATATCAAGAGATGCAGAAGGGCATTATATCATAATCAAGGGGTCTATCCACCAAGAAGACCTAATAATTGTAAGTATTTATGTGCCAAATGTGAGAGCACCCAAATATATAAATCACAAACATAAAGAAACTCATTGATAGTAATACCATAATAGTAGGAGTCTTCAACACCCCACTCACAGCAATGGACAGATCATCTAATCAAAAAATCAACAAGGAAACAATGGCTCTGAATGACACATTGGACCAGATGGACTTAACAGATATATTCAGAACATTTCAGCCTAAAGCAGCAGAATATACATTTGTCTCCAGTGCACATGGAACGTTCTCCAGAATACACCATATACTGGGAAACAAATCAGCCCCAAGTAAGTACAAAAAGATCGAGATCATACCGTGCATATTTTCAGACCACAATGCTATGAAACTCGAAATCAACCACAAGAAAAAATTTGGAAAGGTAACAAATACTTGGAGACTGAAGAACATCCGACTAAAGAATGAATGGACTAACGAAGCAGTTAAAGAAGAAATTAAAAAGTATATGGAAGTCAATGAAAATGATAGCACCACAACCCAAAACCTCTGGGACGCTGCAAAGGTGGTCATAAGAGGAAAGTATATAGCAATCCAGACATTCCTAAAGAAGGAAGAAAGATCTCAGATACACAACCTAACCTTACACCTTAAGGAGCTGGAAAAAGAACAGCAAATAAAACCCAAAACCAGCAGAAGACAGGAAATAATAAAGATTAGAGCAGAAATTAATGCTATCGAAACCAAAAAAACAGTAGAACAGATCAATGAAACCAGAAGCTGGTTCTTTGAAAGAATTAACAAAATTGATAAACCACTAGCCAGTTTGATCAAGAAGAAAAAGGAAAGGACCCAAATAAATAAAATCAAGAATGAAAGAGGAGAGATCACTACCAACAAAGCAGAAATAAAAACAATAATAAGAGAATATTATGAGCAATTATATGCCAATAAAATGGGCAATCTAGAAGAAATGGACAAATTCCTAGAAACATATACACTACCAACACTGAAACAGGAAGAAATAGAAAATTTGAACAGACCCATAACCAGTAAGGAAATTGAATTAGTAATCAAAAATCTGCCAAAAAACAAGAGTCCAGGGCCAGATGGCTTTCCAGGGGAATTCTACCAAACATTTAAGGAAGAGTTAACACCTATTCTCTCGAAACCATTCCAAAAAATAGAAATGGAAGGAAAACTTCCAAATTCTTTCTGTGAAGCCAGAATTACCCTGATTCCAAAACCAGACAGAGACCCCACTAAAAAGGAGAACTATAGACCAATTTCCCTGATGAACATGGATGCAAAAATCCTCAACAAGATATTAGTCAACTGGATCCAACAATACATTAAAATAATTATTCACCACGACCAAGTGGGATTTATACCTGGGATGCAGGGCTGGTTCAGTATCCGCCAAACAATTAACGTGATTCATCACATCAATAAAAGAAAGGACAAGAACTATATGATCCTCTCAATACATGCAGAGAAAGCATTTGACAAAATACAACACCGTTACTTGATAAAAACCCTCAAGAAAGTAGGGATAGAAGGATGATACCTCGAGATCATAAAAGCCATATACAAGCGACCCAACACTAATATCATCTTCAATGGGGAAAAACTGAGAGCTTTCCCCTAAGGTCAGGAACAAGACAGGGATGTCCACTCTCACCACTGTTATTCAACATAGTATTGGAAGTCTTAGCCTCTGCAATCAGACAACACAAAGAAATAAAAGACATCCAAATCGGCCAGGAGGAGGTCAAACTTTCACTCTTCACAGATGACATGATACTCTATATGGAAAACCCGAAAGATTCCACCAAAAAACTGCTAGAACTGATTCATGAAGTCAGCAAAGTTGCAGGATATAAAATCAATGCACAGAGGTCAGTTGCATTCGTATACACCGAACAATGAAGCAATAGAAAGAGAAATCAAGGAATTGATCCTATTTACAGTTGCACCAAAAACCATAAAATGCCTAGGAATAAATCTAACCAAAGAGGTGAAAAATCTATACGCTGAAAACTATAGAAAGCTTATGAAAGAAATTGAAGAAGACACAAAGAAATGGAAAAAGATTCCATGCTCCTGGATAGGAAGAACAAATATTGTTAAAATGTGATACTACCCAAAGCAATCTACATATTCAATTCAATCGCTATCAAAGTAACACCAGCATTCTTCACAGAGGTAGAACAAACAATCCTAAAATGTGTATGGAATCAGAAAAGACCCCGAATAGCCAAAGCAATCTTGAAAAAGAAAACCAAAGCAGGAAGCATCACAATCCCAGACTTCAAGCTATACTACAAAGCTGTAATCATCAAGACAGTATGGTACTGGCACAAGAACAGACACTCAGATCAATGGAATAGAAGAGAGAACCAGAAATGGACCCACAAACATATGGGCAACTAATCTTTGACAAAGCAGGAAAGAATATCCAATGGAATAAAGATAGTCTCTTCAGCAAGTGGTGCTGGGAAAACTGGATAGCGACATGCAGAAGAATGAACCTGGACCACTTTCTTACACCATACACAAAAATAAACTCAAAGTGGAAGAACGACCTCAATGTAAGACAGGAAGCCATCAAAATCCTCCAGGAGAAAGCAGGCAGAAACCTCTCTGATCTTGCCCACAGCAATTTCTTACTCAACACGTCTCCGGAGGCAAAGGAAACAAAAACAAAAATGAACTACTGGGACCTCCTCAAAATAAAAAGCTTCTGCACCGTGAATGAAACAATCAGCAAAACTGAAATGCAACCGACAGAATGGGAGAAGATATTTGCAAATGACATATCAGATAAAGGGTTAGTATCCAAAATCTACAAAGAACTTATCAAACTCAACACCCAAAACACAAGTAATCCAGTGAAGAAATGGGCAAAAGACATGAATAGACACTTCTCTAAGGAAGACATCCAGATGGCCAACCGATACATGAAAAAATGCTCCATATCACTCATCATCAGGGAAATACAAATGAAAACCACAATGAGATACCACCTCACACCTGTCGGAATGGCTAACATTAACAACTCAGGCAACAACATATGTTGGCGAGGATGCAGAGAAAGAGGATCTCTTTTGCATTGTTGGTGGGAATGCAAGCTGGTGCAGCCACTCTGGAAAACAGTATGGAGGTTTCTCAAAAAACTAAAAATAGAACTACTCTACGACCCAGCAATTGCACTACTAGGCATTTATCCAAGGGATACAGGTGTGCTGTTTCGAAGGGACACATGCACCCCCATGTTTATAGCAGTACTATCAAAAATAGTCAAAGTATGGAAAGAGCCTAAATGTCCATCGATGGATGAATGGATAAAGAAAATGTGGTATATATATATATATATATACATATACACACACACACAATGGAGTATTACTCGGCAATCAAAAAGAATGAAATCTTGCCATTTGCAACTACGTGGATGGAACTGGAGGGTATTATGCTAAGCGAAATTAGTCAATCAGAAAAAGACAAAAATCATATGACTTCACTCATCTGAGGACTTTAAGAGACAAAACCGATGAACATAAGGTAAGGGAAATAAAAATAATATAAAAACAGGGAGGGGGACAAAACAGAAGAGACTCATAAATATGGAGAACAAACTGAGGGTTGCTGGAGGGGTTGTGGGAGGGGAGATGGGCTAAATGGGTAAGGGCATTAAGGAATCTACTGAAATCATTACTTCACTATAGGTTAACTAATTTGGATGTAAATTTTAAAAAATAAAAAATAAAGTTAACTTACAAAGTTAAAAAAAGGTAACTAGTATTAACAGTTACTATTATTATTAAAATTTTAAATGGAATACTATTTCAAGTAAAACAAACAGTCTATAAACATTAAAACACGGGCCAAATAATCTTAGAGATAAAGTAAGAAAGATTTGATGAAGGAAGAAGAAAGCAAGAGAAAAAGGGAAGGTAGGCAGAGGGGAAAACACAGGTTTCATAGCAGAAGGAAGGAATCTCCAGGTATGTTCTCGAATCAGGCACTGTATGCTCTGTGTCTTGGGGAAACAAGAAATAAATAAACAAACAAAAAACAGAAAAAAGGGCATGTTTCCTCCAATAACATCTGGAATTTGAACCCCTGCCTCTGTCTCTAGATTTTTCTGTGACAACTAATGCTACCTCCCTCCCTTCCTCCAGTCTGACCACTCAACTTGAAATAATTTCCTCAATTTTGAGGGCTCACATGTTCTCTATTTCGGAGAAAACTTAAGCCCCAATCAATAAATATTGATTATTTCCATGCCTCCCTACTCCGGTTCCACCACCCTTACCCACGACAGACTTTTCTCAACCACTGTCCCTACTTTGTCAGGAAGATGACTGACATCACATTTCCCAGATTTGCTTATAAGAGGTTTCAGTGAGGAAGAAATAGGGGCGGGGGGTGGGGGAGGGAGTGGATTAAAAGTCCTTCAAGAGCTGAGCTGTACAGGGGACCTTACCAGGAAGAAGTGATCAAGTAACTCAAAACTATCTACAAGGTACTATGCCTATTTGAAGATTAGAACTATTTAAATTTAGCATTATTGTTACAGGAATAAAGCAAAGAGCCTGTGTTGTTTTGTAAGAAATTTCCATCTCCGAAATCATATTTTCTAAACCTGGAAAGAGGAAAGAATATGTTTTAAGTGGAAAAACACTGAGCTCTTTCCAATCCCTGTTTCCCTTGTTCATGACCTTGTGTTTCCTTGTCCTGGAATCTCCCAGAATGACACAGGGAATAAGGTTAACTTTGACAATGTTCACAGCCTTTCTGTCAAACCCCTTTTCTTTAAATTTGCATGGCTTGAAACAAACTTTCTTGTTAGAGGTATTTCCACCAAAAGCGAGAAGCTGGGAAGCTGTTTTATTCTTGAGCAGTTTTATTCTTCCCCACTTGCCCCCTTATTACCCCTACCGAGAATTTTAGTGTTCTCTCTATTAAAACTCAATCTGCCACTTTAGAGGTTAATGATTAACTTTAATACGTCTGTGCCTTTCACTGTAATCTAGATTCTGGAACTAAATCAAATGTAATGGAAAGAATAGAATTAAGACAACCGGCTCTAGTGCCTGTACTACCAATAACTAGTTGTCTGACCTTGGGAGAGCCTTCAACTTCTCTGGAACTCTATAAAACAAGGTGGTTCAAAGAGATGATCTCTATGTATCTTGTGGCTCTAAAATTCTATGCTCAAAAGAATAAGAAACCCTCCATTTCAAAAACTAACTTATTGCTGGTAGTAATTTTCTCAGCTCATTAATTCAGTTGTAACTGATGAGAACGTGGTACAATAGTTCCTTCACATACAAGTGTCCTTTGAAAGAGTGTCAGCACAGAGGACAGAAGCCTACCCTTGTAGTGAGCCATCAGCCTCTGAAGAGCCAACAGCCAGGCATAGAGGAAATGGTTTCATAATGGTGACAAGGACTGAAAAAGTTGCAGTGAGCAGAAAATAGGGCCACAATAACAAGGTCTTTCAGACCTGAGCTATGCAGAAAGATCCTTGGGTCAGAAGTGATCTAACAACTGAATGGGTTAATCTATTTCCTTTCACCTGTTCTGTCCTTCCTTTAAGAATACACTTTACCCAACTCCCTGTGTCTCTCTGCCTCATTGTAAAGCAAAAGAATGTTGGCCCTTTCCTTTCCTCCTTTATCATTCTAAGGCAAAGGATTCTTCTGCAAAAAGAAAAAGGAAATCAAATAGAAAATAAGCTTCCATGTGGGGGGAAAAAAACGATTAGTGTGGGTGAGTTATCTAAAACTGAAGATACGGATAGTACACTTATTAAAGCCTGACAGCTTGCAAATCTTCAGATCTAAAAAAGAACTACTTTAAGCTTCAGAGGCAGCAAAAAGCTGGTGAGGAACTGAGACACAGAATGAGCTTGGGGTTTGTTTTTGTTTTTGTTTTTGTTTTTAAGTCCCCTAGTGGAGCCTGTAAAAGAAGCAGAAAAAAACAGAACCTGAACTTTTAGATCCAACAGTTCACACAGCCTTTAGCAAAAAAAAGTCTATCCCTTTTCTTTGCCAGATATCTTTTTGGAGGTAGAGATGACAATAAAAGCCTGCATAGGAAATTGACTCATCTAAGGGCTTGAGTAGAAGTGATTACGTAAGAGCCAATCAGGTGATTTTTATTTGAGAGGAAAAAAAATGATTGTATAAAATGAGATGGGCTCAAGCATGTGGCTTGGTTTTCTACAGGCAAGATCAGAATGAATAATCGTACTGGTCTCAAAGCTCATATGGAGCACAGATGTAAGCTAGAGCCTCTCGCCCCTTAAAAAAGAAAAAGAGCTGATGTGAATGCTTAGTGCATGGATTGTGAAAGACCAGACCCTCTAGGAGCACAAGATTTCTGCCAATTATAGGGAAGGTGTGGGGAAACTTCCATATTCATGGTTACCTGGCTTTGAGTCCTTCTCCTGTTTAATGATCTCTATTAATGATCTCCCTGTGTTGGATCATCCTGAGTCACACTGTGGTGACCCAATTTGCAATTCACCTCTTTCTTTTATTTTATTAATAAATAAATAAGTAAACAAGCAAACAAATAAAAACCTCCCCTCTAGGTAGTACATATGTGTGATGCCCATGCACATAGATTGCTTTCTTGAAGGTTAAAGGTTGCTGGCCCCCAAAATGAAAGCCAGAGGAGCAGACCTGAATCTGAGCACTGGCCTGGAGCACAGCATCTGCAGCCAACCCCACAGACACATGAACAAAAAATAAATGTTTGTTTTTGTAAGCCACTGAGATTTGGCAGTTGTTTCTTGTGCCACACTATTTCCGCAAAAGCTGACTTATACAAAGAATTCTCTAGGAAAAGGGGTTTACATCACAATATTACAAACAACTTCACCTTCAGCATTAGATACCCTCGTTCCACAAGATCTTTGGATAACCCATCACAGAGTTTGTCAATGTCTGCTTCAGCCTGTGGAATCTCCCTAGCCCGGGTTATCATAAGGACTTGTGTTACTCTCCTTGCAATCCCACTCTCTTCCACACTTTGTCTCTCAAAGATTCCCACTCCACACCCTCAACTCCAAAATGTCCTCGATATCTTAGGGAAAACAAGTCAGTATTCTTCAACCCCAGCCCTCACACTCAGCGCTCAGCTACCTTTCCATATTCAAATCCACCAAGGAATCCAGCAGAACAAGGAGCCCTCCCATAAACAGAAACATCCTTCTAGAAAGGTAGAGGTGTTTTTTCACAATGACTTTCCTCTCTCTCGTACTTCTACATGGGAGAGATAAGTAATGTTGTGTTCTAACTAAAATTAGGCTTCCAGACTTGCAATCAACGTACACTCTCCTCTGTCTTCTCTTCCCTTGCTTCTTTCCGTACTCTCTATCTCTCTTTTCTGCCAAGCCAGTGTCTTCACCCACGGATGTGGAGAAGACAATGTGTATTACCAATGCGCAAAAAAACAAAAAAACAAAAAATAAAGCTCCCTCCCTCTTGCTTCTCCTTAAAGTCCAGCTTCCATTAAGTAATGAGAATTTAGCCATCAATAATTAAGAACATCCTTGGGAAATGCTTCCATAGAAACTAACAGCAGTGCTTTCTGAATAATAAGGCAGAGTAGGATTTTCCTAGCTATAATGATTTTCTTTTTATATTTTCACAACACCCAAGGAGAGACAAGCAGCCATTTTACCAAGATCCAGCAGCAATTCTGGTGCCCCAGGTAGCATGATTAATCACAAAATACTTCAATAGGTTGGCCCAATTTAGACTGAGTAGTATATAACACATCAATCTTGAAACAAATGACATAATATCTTCATAAATTTAAAAGCCACTTGATTTTGATTCTAAAATTAGAAGGTTTGAGTTTGGGGCACCTGGGTGACTCAGTTGGTTAAGTGTCTGATTCTCGGCTTCATGAATTTGAGCCCCATGTCGGGTCCTGTGCTGACAGTGCTGCAGAGCCTGCTTAGGATTCTCTCTCCCTCTTTCTCTCTCTGCCCGCCCCCCCCCCAGCCCCGCCCAAACTCATGCTGTATCTGTCTCTCTCAAAATAAACACACTTTTAAAAATTTAAAAAAAAAAAAAAGGTTGACTTTGACCTTAATTTCTTCATCAGTGGGGCAGTCTGGTTTAGCTACAAATCACCAACTGACTGTCCTCAACAAACAGGGAAGAAGACAGCAGGCAGAGGAAGTAAAGCCTTGACTTTCCTTTTGCATAATGAAAACACAGGAACGTGGGAAGGAAGACATTTCTTCCACCTTCTGATAGGAAGCCTATTGATTTGCCAGATTTCCAAATACCACTTTACTCCTAAAAGCACAAGAGAATGTTTCAAATTTAAAAATCACAGTGTAGACAATTATCTCAAGCATCAAAATAGAACTGTAAAGAAGGGCAGCTGATTCAGGCTAGGAAAAGATGTATTAGAAAGCTGAAATGCTTCAGAGTCCTTATGGCAGCTAACATGAAAAAGGCAAATGAGTATGGATAAGGTTGGGGATGGGATGGTGGGAAGGGAAAGAATCGCGAAGAAGACAAAGAAGCTCAGAATCTTTCAGGAGCCCGGAAAAATGAGCTTTCTTGTAATATGTTTCAATAAGTTATAGTGGTGAATGACTATTGCCCTCCAATGTCCAAAGTATGTGAGTGTATTGAGTGAGCCACCGTAATCATAAACCGGGTCTGTGGCTCTAAACTACTCAACCAGCTTTTTGCTTCTGAAGAGACATAGAAACATAAGATATACAGAATAGATCTGGCTACCTCCTTGGCCTGACAACCTAGAAGATTAAAGAGTATAGTAGGTACAATCATCATTTTCTGGGGCTGTTAAAATTGAAAAGAGAAAAGGAAAAGTAAGGGCTTCCCCACTAAGGATATGGGAAGTTGAAACCATGCTCTGGGAGACTCTGTCATGCTGGAGGAATAAGGTCCCTGGGGATTTAGATAATTGGAGAGGGTGGCAAGGAGGCCAAAAATATTCTAGAGCTGTAGACAAGTAGGAAATAAAATAATCATAATCATAATCATAATCATAAAATAATAATAAAATAAAACACACACAAAAAGTCCAACACACTGCCAGGTAAAGCCCCCAGTGCTCCTATATCCAAGGCAATATGAACTGGTTGGAGACATTGTCTCTATTCCCATCACTCCTCACTTCCTCTTCCCTGGTCCACTCATACCCTAAGAATGGCTTAGACCTCTCTCTTTTTCTCTGTTTCTTCAATACACACTCCCTTCCTCCCATCAATCAAGACATATTCAATTAGCTATAAGTTGTCTAATACTGACTCATTCTGTTAACTCAACAAGCATGCATCAAAAAACTAAAATATACTTGGCTCTGTCCTAGGTGCATGGATTAAGGAGATAAAAAAAAAACCAGAGGCCTCTCCTCTAAAGCAGTGTAGGGGAAAACTTTCTGGAAGAGGTAACACCAACTAGTGTTCTAAAGGAGAAGCAGAAGTTAGGCACAGAGAGTCCATATGCAAAGGCATAACAATAGAAAATAGTACCCAGCAGTGTGAAGACACTGGCATTTGGTAATGACCTCAAGAGAGGGTTTCTTGCTGCCAATTTTTAATAAATTTTGTCCCACAGAGAAAAGTAATAAAAGGAAAATCAATAAAAAAGGGTTGTGTTTTTATGAACTTTTACTATAATTGTTTCACTAACTCACTACTTAATCAGCTTCATTTACTGCCTTAATGAACAACTAATTCTATCATTTATGGAACAAAGCTTTCACAGACAAGTTGGAGTCCCTTCTCAAAGCAACTATAATAATACTGAAAATTGAAAATGTCTTATAAGGAAAAGCTAACAAAAAAGTGGAAGAGGTGACTGTGGCACCAGGAACTGGCAAAGTGAGCTCTCCTCCAAGTTCAAAAATATCTTTCCCATACATTTTAGCAAATAGAGATTCAACTGTGCCAATACACTTTACTTCTTTAAAGTTGAGGATGAAATAAATAGCATAATACTATAGGCCACTCACTCTTTAGTAAGCGTTTTTCTTATTTCAAAAATTTTTAATACTTATTTATTTTTGAGAAAGAGAGAGAGACAGAGTGTGAGCAGGGAAGGGGCAGAGAGAGAGGGAGATGCAGAATTTGAAGCAGGCTCCTGGCTCTGAGCTGTCAGCACAGAGCCTGACGTGGGGCTCAAACCCACGAACTGCGATATCATGACCTGAGCTGAAGTCACATATAACCGACTGAGCCACCCAGGCACCCCGAGTTTTTCTTATTTCAATCAATAGAGGCACCATTTGCTAAGTCAACCAAACTTTTAGAATAATCTTTAATTCCTGGTTCACTCTATATTTGATTTTATTAAATACCACTGGATTATCATTCAGGGTTGTCTACGGAAGACAACAAAAACTGATCAGGTGAGTTAAAGCAACATGAGCAATAAAAGGGTTTGTTTTAAAGACATTGAAAAGCTGACTGACATACAATGTACACTGGCTGCCCCTTTCTCAACTTATTTCCCCATTGCCCACTTCTGTGATCAAGGTTGGACATTCCACATACTCACGAAATACTCATTTCCTTCAACCCGCATTCCCATGTAGCTAGTGCACCATATTACTGAGCTCTGGACAACAAGATGTAAGCCTAGATCTTTGGCTTTAGATCCTCTGGAAAAATGGAAAAGCACAACTGGTGCTAACCTGTCTCCCCTTTTTCCTGTCTTAAAAATGGACTGCAGCACAAGGGACAGGCCAAGAGGCCAACAAAGAGCCTTGACACTGTCCACCTGTTGAACAAATGTCAGTAGCTACTCAACTCCAAACTTTTTATGTTATTAGGGGAGAAAGACCCCTAATGACCTAGGTCACTGCTGGGTTTTTTTCCTATTATTGCAGCTGAAAGATGGCCTAACCGACACACTTCCTGACTCATTGGGGGGGCATAAGTCTAAGCAGCCAGCACCAATGCCCAAAAGCACACCAGAGAACTGATCTATCAAGGCCATCAATTTATGATATTGCTGTTTGTCTTGCTGCCATTTCTACAACAGAAGTGTGATCTTACTGCAACCATGACCATCATTATCAATGCTGTCACTTCTGTGTTCAGCACAAAATCTTGTAGTACCAAATGCCATTTTTGCTGCTGTGACTCTAGATTCAAAGTACATAGTTGTTGCATCTAGTTGTGACATCTGGGTCCCATGCGTGTCTTAGATATGAATGAAGCTTGAAAAGTGAGTATCTGGCATTTTCAACTGGTAAGCACTGATAAGGTCTGGAATTCTCTAATATATATGGGAATTCTCCCATACATGAGAAAGACGTGCAAATGTTGGGCCAGAAGGAATGTGCACCTCACTTTATCAATCCTATGACCTCCTTAGATCATACTTTACCCACAATTATGGACTGAATATTTATATTGCCTCAAAATTCATACAATGAAATTGTAACCCCCAGTGTGATGGTATTAAGAGGTGAGGCTTTCCCTATTGTGAATTTACTTTTATTTATACTACTCAAAGATTACCATGAGCTTTTAATCTGAAAAGTCATTCCATTCTTTAATTTTGTAAAATTATCAATAATAACCTTTTCCAAAACTGATTCTTTGCGGTTGAATTAAATCCTCTCCTTCTGGAACTCCCATCCAAAAAAAAAAAAGGAAGGAAGAAAAGAAAAGAGAAGAAAAACTAGAAAAAAAGAAGAGAAAAAAGAAGAAAAGAAAAGAAAAAAGAAAAAACACAACAAAAGGGTCCTTGGGAGGTGATGAGGGTTGAGCTCTCTTAAATGGGATTAGCACTCTTACAAATGAGACCATAGAAGCTCCCTCACCCTTTCTGCCACATGAGGACATAGAAAGCAGCCATCATCTATGAACCAGGAAACTGGCTCTGATCAGATGTAGAATCTGTCAGCACCTTGGTCTTAGACTTTCTAATTTCCAGAACTATGGGAGGTAACTGTCTGTTTTTTATTCAACCCCACCCTTTATTTTGCTATAGCAGTCTAAACAGACTAAGGCAGGGGCATCTGGGTGGCTCAGTCGGTTAAGCGGCCGACTTCGGCTCAGGTCATGATCTCGCGGTCCGTGAGTTCGAGCCCTGTGTCAGGCTCTGTGCTGACACCTCAGAGCCTGGAGCCTGTTTCAGATTCTGTGTCTCCCTCTATCTGACCCTCCCTCGTTCATGCTCTGTCTCTCTCTGTCTCAAAAATAAATAAATGTTAAAAAAAAATTAAAAATATAAATAAACGGACTAAGGCATCCATTAATCTCCAGCCACTGCATATGATATCCTTTTCATCATTTGGAACTGAAATGTTTCTGAATTCTTTTTTGTTAATGTTTATTTATTTATTTTGAAAGACAGAGAGAGTGAGTGTTGGGGAGTGGCAGAGAGAGAGAGAGAGAGAGAGAGAGAGAGAGAGAATTCCAAGCAGGCTCTGTGCTATCAGTACAGAGCTCGATGTGGGGCAGATTGTCTCTGAATTGTTAAATTCTGATACAGCCCCTGTCCTGGCAACTCCTTCAAGCATCTTCCACTTCCTATTATTGCAAGTAGAGCTTAAAATAATGGATAGACTAAAAAGATATAAAATACATCAAATTGACAGAATTGGGGAATAACTAGATGTCAATCATACAGGGAGATGAATCAAGAATAATTCCCAAACGTTTGGCATGGGCAACAACAGGGTAGATGGTGTTACTCACCAATTAAGAATGGGGAGAGTTAGGGCACCTGGGTGGCTCAGTCAATTAAGCATCACACTCTTGATCTCAGCTCAGGTCTTGATCTCAGGGTCATGAGTTCAAGTCCCACATTGGGCTCTGCACTGGGTGTGAAGCCTACTTAAAAAAAAAAAGAGAGAGAGAGAATGAGGAAAGGACTCAGAAAGCAAAGCAAGTCACCATGTTGGTTCGGGGACATGCTGAGTTTCAGGTGCCTATGGGCTGGATGGGTTCAATAAAGAGCTGAGTGCATGGGTCTTGAACACAGGAATAAAGATCTGGACTGGAAGTATGGGTTTGAGAGTCATCAATCTATAGCTGACAACCAAAACCATGAAACCACCTCATCCACCTGCATTTCCTACTTCAATGAAAGAGATTTGAGGAACCCAGCATCTTCCACTCAGCCCAAGCCTCCTCTTTCTTCACAAAAGACACCCAACCGTCAAGAACCAATCACACCAGTCACTGAAACCTACCTTCTTCAAACCTGTCCCTCTGCAGCTCCACCTTTGCTGTCTCCATCCACCTCTCACCATCTTTCACCTGGAATTAGTCTCTGAACTAATTTCCGACCTGTCTACCATCACACACACACACACACACACACACACACACACACACACATCTATGGCAAGAGTGGCCTTCCTCAAACATAAATATGACTTAATCCTCTGATTAAAACCTGTCAGAAGCTCCCCATTACCTAAAAGATAAAGTCTCATCCCTGTTTAAGACATGCAGGGTATTCTAGAATCCAATCACTCTCTACATCTCCAGCCTCATTTCCCACTGCCTGGAGCTTCTAAAATATGCTAACTTTCATGGAGAGTGTGCCTATCAGAATCTTGATCGTATCTTACATTTTCTTAATAAGGACACTGAATTTTAACCAATAAACAATATATTACATGTCAGAAAGAGAGAATCTCTTCTTAGACTATGAAAATATTGGACCCAGTGTGCAAAACTGCCATTTGCATTCATATCATTATAGCACTAGGAAGGCAATTTAGAAGGAGATAGTGTGTTTTATTTAAATTTACAAATATGCTCAAAATCATTTAGGAAAGAGCGCAGTGGTCTTAATAACGAGATCCTTCACCACACCCTTAGAAGCCTCTTGTTTATTATCCACTTCCAAGGCCTAGCAATAAGCCCAAGGACACCTGCTTCTTTTCGTTACCGTTTGTGCAATTCTTCCTTTGCTTAGCAGGGATTCTATATAGTTGGCTCATAAGGTCAGAGATCTACAAAAAACTTTCTCCAAGATTAGGAGCCAGTGGTCAGTCTAAACCAACTCATCCTCTAAGAGACAATGGCAGGTGGGAAGCTAAGTGTTTGAGCTGGAGGCTATAAGAAAGGAATGCAAAGGTTAAGCCACTTGAATCAAAGACTTAGGTCCCCCTATCAGCCAGGGCAGCTTGTTTTGATAATGCTACAGAGAAATACCAGCCCCAGAGTTACTTTGTACACTATATTGAAACCTCTTGTTGCAACAAATATTGATTGAACATTGTGCCACCTGGAATGAAACATGGGCCTGTCTCTGTCCTCAAAAATTTGAATCATAACATTTATTATTTGTAGTAGTATTAGTAATAGTATTGAATTGTTAACATGTATTAACCAGTTGCCATTGGACAGGTTAAAATACTTAATCTTCACAGCAATCCTATAAGAAAAATTCAATTGCCACCCCCATTTGCAGGTAGGGAAACTGAGGCCAGGTATAATAATTTGCCCAATGTCACAAGAATGATAAATGGCAGCATTAAAATCTCCTTCAAGAAATCAATCAAGGTGGGGGTGCCTGTGTGGCTCAGTTGGTTAAGCGTCTGACTTATGCTCACATCATGATCTCACAGTTTGTGGGTTCAAGCCCTGCACCAGGCTCTATGCTGACAGCTCAGAACCTGGAGCCTGCTTTGGATTCTGTGTCTCTCTCTCTTTCTCTCTCTGCCCCTCCCCCACTTGCACTCTGTGTCTCTCTCTCTCTCAAAATAATAAACATTAAAAAAAATTTTTTTAATCAATCAAGGGGTGCCTGGGTAGCTCAGTTGATTAAGCATCTGATTCTTGATCTCAGCTCAGGTCTTGATCTCACAGTTCGTGAGTCCAAGCCTCCTCATGATGGGCTCCACACTAGGTGTGAAGCCTACTTAAAGAAAAAAAAATCAATAAAAAATTAGAAAGACTTTGGGGCACCTGGGTGGCTCAGTCAGTTAAGCGTCTGACTTTGGCTCAGGTCATTATCTCATGGTCTATGAGTTCGAGCCCCGCATCGGGCTCTGTGCTGACAGCTCAGAGCCTGGAGTCTGCTTCAGATTCTGTCTCTCTCTCTCTCTGTCCTCTGCCCACCCCTCTCCCCTGCTCATGCTCTGTGTGTGTGTGTGTCTCTCTCTCTCTCAAAAACAAACACTTTTTAAAAATTAGAAAAATTCTAAACTATTTTTAGTTAGTAACAAATGTCTTTGAATGAATAAAGGAATGAGTGAAAACCCTAAAGTACAAAAATGGCTGTAAGAAGTAAGAGAAGGAAGACTTCAGTCCTGGGTCATAAGGAGGCATGTTTGGTAATGAGATCATATTTAATTTCTGTGAATGGGAGATCTGGGAACTTTTAGATGATTATACTTAACATGGCACCAGATTCAACCCATACCAAGATGGACATTCTAAACAGAACTTTTCTTCCCCAGAGACAAAAATCACTGAATAGAAAGTCTCGGATTAACATCAACAGTGTAACAGTGAGGGCAAAAAAAGAAAAAAAAAATATGATGCAAAATCTCAGATTTTTTTTTTAATTGACTATTGTGACAAACTATGTTGAATGGAGAAATTCATTCATTTATTCACCAAATATGTATCCAGTTCCTGCAACATAGCAGAGTCCACGCCAGGCATTGGGGAAACATAGGGAAAAAGCAATACAGGTTACTTACAAAAAGTGAAAGAAGCTATGTTCATATAATTCTCCTCCATGTATATAACAGTGGATTTTTACATTAATGGGTGATTTTAAAATTTAATGACATTGTTAACCCAAAGAGTGGTACAAAAAAACAGTAGAGAGAAGAGGTACCAAAGCCTGGCAGGCACCTTTGAAACAAATCTCCAGATCCCTCAAACAGGAGCTTGAGAAACATTACCATAGGCAGAGAAACAGAGAGTATTCCTTTTACTCTTGCTAAGACCATGGGCTGATTTCATCTTCAATATTATACATTGGTTGCCTCTACCACTGTTATTTTCTTCCTCAAATTAGAAAGCTCTCAGAACCAGACAAAATGAGATCACTCCCTCTAGCTTGAATAATTTCTGGAAGGCGTAGCTGTTCTCAGCATGTCAGTAAAAGTGGTCGCTGCATTTCTAATTAGCATCTCTGACTTTGCCTCTTGTGTTTCCAAACCCTCCCTGATCTTAAAAGGCAAGACCTCTGTGAACAGAGTATGAGGCCATCTTTCATATTATATTCCTAATTACGCACCTACCAAAGGTTAAGAAAAGTGTTTTGCTTTCCTATAAAGTATTATATTGATCTTTCACAATGCAAGAAGACACAAGGCAAAAATTAGTGTCTACAGTGAAAAGCTGTTTGGTATTGGGAGCTATTTTTTTTTCTTAGTTGTGGGGTTTGTTTTATGTGCGTATGTATAACCAATTTTCTTTGCATTTCTATACTCTCCCTGTGCGACAAACTTCCAGGAGATAATGATTGGATAAGGTCAGAGGTCCCCAGCTTCTCCAGCTGTTAAGTGTTTGCCAGAAGCAGCTCTTGTGTGCAATTGTCATCATTATTATTGCTTTTTGCTTAGGTCCATTTCCTTTGAAATATGTATTTCACTCACCTCAGGAAAGTGGAACCCCTTAGGACAGAAGAGGGGCCTTGTGCACCACTTCCTTTAGGAATCACAATGGCCTGAAGAAGTCAACTTAAGCAATAGAGTGTCACTCAGACACAAAGGTGAAACCACAGAGGAGTATTTAACTCTAAAATGAGATGTGGACCATTTTTTGCAAATGAATACTAGCAAGCTTAGCAGTCATCAGAATTTGTCATAGCACTCAGCCCTCAGGTAATTCCCTACGTATACACCCTCACACGTTCTGGAAGTGGAGGGTCTGGCCACCGACCACTGCTGAACCTGCAAAGTGTGCCAACCAGTCATGTGCTCTCCTCTCCCCGTATCCACGGGGTAACTTCTCATGAGCGTCCACTTTGGAAGATGCTGTGATGCCTTTTACTATGTGGGCTCTAGAGAAGTGGGCCAAAAGTCAACCTTTGGCATATTTGGAGCAAAGTAGCAGGCCCTTTGGACATGCATAACAATGATCTGATGCAGGGATCAGCAAACTCCTTCTGTAAAAGGCCAGATAGTAAATATTTCAGGCTAGCAGACCATGTAGTCTTGGTTGCTACCACTCATCTATTTTGTACTCTGTCTTGCAGCCACAAGCAATGTATATATAACCAAGTGGGTGTGGCTCTATTTAGCTCCGATTTTGCCCTCCACCCCCACCATCTATGTATTTTTATTTATTGGACAAAAATCAGATAAATGAGTATTCCAGGTAAATGAAAGTCTCTGCTGTAAACCCACCGAGATTTTGTTTTATTTTTGCTTTAAATAGTTTAACTGAAATCTTTCATAAAATATATTTTATATATAGGTTTACGTCATCACAAAGCATATTCAAAACATAACTTTCTTCTCCACATGACTCAGGGTCATCATTAGAGCAATTATTTTTCAATGCTGCAATTCACTAATGTCCTGTGAGAGTTCTTGGCAGCATTAGGCTGTTTAATCCAAACCCAGAAAGCCCCAGACCTCTGTTGTTTGTAGTCATCACATCCACTTGTGATTTTTCTGTCTCCTCTCTGTCTGGTGGGCTCAGAGCCCTTTCTTTTCCATTCTGCCAGTGTGCCCTTTGGGGGAATACATTGGCTTTTTACAGTGTAAGTCCAAGGAATATCCAGAGCCCAGCTCATGTTCCAGTACTCTCTACTTCTTCTTTCCACAGAGCCCTGGGACGCAACCTGCTTATTATTCCTTATCCTGCCTTCCCAAATTTATCCATTTACGGTTTTTCCCTTCCCCTGATCTCAGAGTTGGTCAAAGAGTAGGACACAGCCTCTCTAGCACCACTCCTCCTTTTTAAAAAAAAATTATTTATTTATTTATTTATTTATTTATTTATTTATTTAGAGAAAGCACAAGCAGGGGAGGGGCAGAGAGAGAGGGAGAAAGAAAGAATCCCAAGCAGGCTCCAGGCTGTCAGCTCTGAGCCTGATGTGGGGTCAAACTCACAAACTGTGAGAACATGACCTGAGTTGAAATTAAGAGTTGGACACTTAACTGACTGAGCCACCCAGGCACCCCCACCACTCCTCCTTCTTAAAGTGATCCATGGATCTGAGCACTTTAAGGACTCTTATTGCAACTTAAAAGAGTCATGGGATGGTAAAAATAATATATCTAAGGATGCTACAAAAATTTGTGAACACAGCGAATTCTTACAATTAATAGTTCTAAAATGTAATATTTTACTCTTGTTGAAATGCTACTTAGAAGTCCCCATTGGACTTTATTCTTTTTTTAACATTAAAAATCATATTTATAGAAAGTTAAAAATATACTTATTAAAACTCACAGGTTAAAGAATAAATCATTCTTTGAAATTAGATTATACTTAACAAGTGAAGACTAATTAAAAACTGTGAAATGCAGCTAAAGCGGTAATTCCAGGATCTTTATAGCTTTTTATGCTCTAATTAGAAAAAAAAAAAATCTCAGGGCACCTGGGTGTTTCAGTCAGTTAAGTGTCCAACTCTTGGTTTCAGGTCATGACCTCACGGTTGTGAGTTCAAGCCCCATGTTGGGCTCTGTGCTGACAATGTGGGGGCTGCTTGGGATTCTCTCTCTCCCTCCCCCTCTGTCTCTTCCATGCTCAATCTCTCTTGCTCCTCTCAAAATAAATAAACAACAAGCAAAAAAGAGAATCCTTGTATAGCATTGGTGGGAATGTAAACTGGGACAGTCACTGGGGAAAACAGTATGACAGTTCCTCAGAAATTGAAAATAGAACTAACATGTGACTCAGCAGTCCCACTTCTGAGTATATAGCCAAAGAACAAACAAACAAACAAACAAACAAACAAAATCTCAAGACTTGAATCTACAACCTTAGCAAATTAGAAATAGGATAACAAAACAACCCAAGATAAATAGAAGGGAGAAAATTAAAATGATAAGGTGGAAATTAACAAAGTACAAAATAATAATGCCAATAGAGACAGAACACAAAAGAGATTCTGAAAAGACCAAAAAAATTAAAATCCCTGCTAAAATTTATCAAAGGAAAATAGAGGGGTGGAAGGAGGTAAGGGAGAGAGTGAGGGAGAAAAAGAGAAGACATAAGTAATCTTAGACATTGTGGTAGCAGAATAATGGTTTCCCAAAGTGCCCAGGTCTTAGTCCCCAGAACCAGTGACTCTATGACCTCACATGGCAAAAAGGACTTTGTGGAAGAGACTAAGGGCAAGGACCTTGAGATGGAGACATTATCCTGGATTATTAAACTGGCCCAATGTATCCTCAAGTGCCCTTAAATATGGAAGAGGGAGGAGAAGCATTCAGAATTAGGTGATGTGATGAGGCCCTTGCCTACTTTTGTTGGCTTTAAAGATGGAGGAAGGGGCATCAAGTCAAGGAATGTGGACAGCCTCTAAAGTTGGAGGAGATTCTCCTTAAATTCTACTTTATTCTTGGAATTAGAGATTACCAATTTTGACCACTTCTGCAGTTCAAATTGAGGAACATGTTGAACTCCCCTTCGAAAAGGTCCTTACTTCACACTTTCCAATTTTGATTAGCCAGAATCTCAGTGTGTTTTCATGATTGCTGATGGCAACAATAATGATGGTAATTTTTTCCCCGTACCAACAGTTGTTTTATTTATTTTTTTTTTAATATGAAATTTATTGTCAAATTGGTTTCCATACAATACCCAGTGCTCATCCCAACAGGTGCCCATCACCCTCTTTCCCCTCCCTCCCACCCCCAATCAACCCTCAGTTTATTCTCAGTTTTTAAGAGTCTCTCATGGTTTGCCTCTTCCCTCTCTGTAACTTTTTTTCCCCCTTTCCCCTCCCCCATGGTCTTCTGTTAAGTTTCTCGGGATCCACATAAGAGTGAAAACATACGGTATCTGTCTTTCTCTGTAGGACTTATTTCACTTAGCATAACACTCTCCAGTTCCATCCATGTTGCTACAAAAGGCCATATTTCATTCTTTCTCATTGCCAAGTAGTATTCCATTGTATATATAAACCACAACTTCTTTATCCATTCGTCAGTTGATGGACATTTAGGCTCTTTGAATAATTTGGCTATTGTTGAAAGTGCTGCTATAAACATTGGGGTACAAGTGCCCCTATGCATCAGCACTCCTGTATCCCTTGGGTAAATTCCTAACAGTGCTATTGCTGGGTCAGAGGGTAGATTTATTTTTGATTTTTTGAGGAACCCCCACACTGTTTTCCAGAGTGGCAATGATGGTAATTTTGATAATGAAAGTAACTAACATTTATTCCTTTTACCAGAGAGTATGCCAAACACTTTCCATGCATTTCTTCATATAATGCTCAAAATCTCGTGAAATGGGTACTACACAAAACTTCAAACCTAGAAAAATTTATTTGCTTATAGTCACATTGTAAGAGACAATACTTAACTCCAGACCATCCAATTATATTATATATTAGTAAAGGTTGACTTCTATACTACAGTAACAAAGGCAACAAGATATCAGTAGTTTAATCCAAAAAAGTTTCTTGTTCATACAAAGTTCACTATGAGCTAAAGGTAATTCTTCAGGACATCTATCCTCCACATGGTAGCCCAGCAACTGGGCACCTCCATCTCAATACAAGCCTCCATGAGCACCATGCTAGGAGAAGAAAATGCTGGAATGCATCACATCAGCAATTAAATGCTTTAGCTCATATACAACCTACCTCAATTCAGCTTCCAACCTATTGGTCAGAACAAATCCCATGGCTCTGCATATTTTTCATGAAGAGGTAGAAATTTAATCCTTTCATATACCCAGAAGAGAATAAGACATGGATGAGCACAAAATGTGTGATGCTCTTCTGCTCATCACACATTTGGTTCATTCTTCTTCAATACCTTAAAAACACTAAATCCAACCCCAGAGAGAAAACTGAAATTTCCAGCCAATTATAGCATTGGGCTTAAGGTCCACATCTCAAGGTCCATAACCTTAATCATATCTGCAAAGTCCTTTTTGCCATATAAGGTAACATATGCACAGGTTCTGGGGAATATGGCATGGACATCTTGAGGGCGCGGGGCGGTCATTATTCTGTCAGCCATACTCAGTAACCCAGTTTATGAAAGTTCTATCACACTGTGATGCTGTTATGTCAAGACAAGGCTTCAGAATTTATCAGATCAAAAGGGAGTTGTATTAGCCAGCCCTAGCTGCCATAACAAACTACTGGGTGTCTTAAATAACAGAAATTTCCTTTCTCACAGTTCTGAAGACTAGAAATCTGAAATCAGAGTGCCAGCATGGTCATATCTGATGAGAATTCTCTTTCTGACTTGCAGATGGCCACCTTCTCACTGTGTCCTTACATGGCAGAGAGAGGGAGAAATCTCCTTTTTTTAATAAGACCCCAATCATATTAGATTATGTCCTCACCCTTATGACTTCATTTAAATTACATTATCTCCTAGTACTATGTGGCAATGAGAAAGAATGAAATATGGCCCTTTGTAGCAATGTGGATGGAATTGGATAGTGTGATGCTAAGTGAAATAAGCCATACAGAGAAAGACAGATACCATATGTTTTCACTCTTATGTGGATCCTGAGAAACTTAACAGAAACCCATGGGGGAGGGGAAGGAAAAAAAAAAAAAGAGGTTAGAGTGGGAGAGAGCCAAAGCATGAGAGACTCTTAAAAACTGAGAACAAACTGAGGGTTGATGGGGGGTGGGAGGGAGGGGAGGGTAGGTGATGGGTATTGAAGAGGGCATCTTTTGGGATGAGCACTGGGTATGGTATGGAAACCAACTTGACAATAAATTTCATATATTAAAAAATAATAATAATAAAAAAATAAAAGTTTCCTAAGAAAAAAAATAAATAAATAAATTTCATTATCTCCTAAAGATCATGTTTCTAGAAACAGTCACAGTGGGGGTTAGGACTTCAATATATAAGAATTTTAGAGGGACACAATTTAGTCCATAGTGGGAGCTTTCACCTGAAAGTAATATACTCACATCTTTGGGGACAAAGCAAATCATATGGCCATGCCTGAATTCGAAGAAAAAGGAAAAGATATTTCTCCCATATTCATGGAAGGAGAGGAGAACTGGAAATACTGGCAAGTAGCATCTACCCAGAACCATGGACAGGTTTTAAACAAGATTGTGACATAATCAGATATATATAATAGAAAGATCTCCCTGGCATTGTTGTAAAGGATGGATTAGAGAGATCTCATAATCAGGAAAACTGCCTAGGAGGTTTGTGATATAGTCTAGGGGAGAAAAAAATAAAAACATGGCTGTGGCATTAAGAATGGAAGAAAGTGATACATGGGAACTTAACATGGAACATGTCAGCAATAATTTTCTTCAGCAAAACGAATATGTAAGAAGCACAAGTAATATGTGGTTATCCAAAATTATCAGGGAATATGCTTTCAGTTACAGATGAGTTTCAGATAACCATAGCTTAATTCTTTGGGCTGCAAGCATGTTTATTTTAACTGTTTGGAAATAAAAATCTTTCTAAGCTCCTACACAGAGTATACTGAAATGATTTCGGATGCCGCCAAGCTACCACTGTGAGTATCAGTGTTTATACTGAATTTTAAACAGAAAGGCACTCAAGTGGGCATATATGCTTTCCCCTCCACTTTTCTTTTTTGTATATTCTCACTCCACCAAAAAAAAGGTGGTTGAGGAAGGTAAGTCGTCAATAGTACAAGACAGTTCAGTAAAGTGAGTCCCTGAGAACCGTAAACTCAAAATGCAACCAATAAGATTAATAAGCAGATTTTAAAAATCAAATTGAACCCTTCCTATATGTAAGAGAAAGCTGCAACCTAAACGCATCCAAGAAAGGCATGTTTTAACAGTCGAGAAGTTATTTGCATGGATATCAGAAAAAAAGGGGGGTCAAAGAGCAAGAATACCAGTCTGTCACCGACTCTGTCCAGCAGCAAAGAGTGTGTTCTGTCCAGTACATATGAGTATTCTGAGCCGTTTGGTAATATAGGCATCTGCATAAATTAATATTTGTCATTGTGGTTTATACTTTAATCTCATGTGAGTTTGGTTAAAGTAAATTACTAAGAGATTGATTCCCTCTTATTGCACTGAAAATTCTGCTTCAGGCCCATATATATATATCTTATATGGGTTTCAACCCAAATTCAAAGCCTGAAGCAAGAACTTGGTATAAGTAATTTATTGGGGTGGTAATTCAAGGAAACAGAAATGGGAAAATGGGAAAAGTGAGATAAAGATGGATGGTGTAGAAGCCAATGTAGGGGTGAGTCATTGAGGTCCCTGCTCTTAAGAACACTTGGGCCTTCTGAGAAGCATACAGAAAGTCTCCTAACATTGCTTGCTTGAAGGACAGGTGGCTGGAACATTTATCTTGGCTCTCGGCCCCCACTGATTGGAGGTTGCCCCCAAGAGTGACAGATACACAAACACACACTTCCCATGTGCTTGTGCATGCTGAGTGGGCTCCTGCTCAACAGGACAGAAAATGAAAACACACGGCTTACACTTCAACCAGAGCAAACACTGTTAGCACAAGGGAAGCTGAGCTCACATAAAGCCACCAGTTGCGACTACAGATGAAAGCGAAGGTGGTCTAATGGGATGTGACATAGGGCACCAGGGGTGTCTGCTGTGCTGGGCAAAGAACAACCCCTGAACTTTACCCAGCACAGTCCTGCCTTAGCGACCACCTGCTAACTTTTCTATTTCATTGCACACTAGCTAAATCATTAAGGTATCCTTTGCTCCCCAATTACAACTTCACGTGTAGCCATGAGGTCATCTTGTCGTTTCTCAAAGGGCTGTATTTAATCTTGAATCTAGAAGTTTCCTTTTCCATCATAAAAATTGGCACTAGACTCATCAAGTTGTCAAGCTGACATTAAGCTGCTTTTGTGCTACAGAAGCAAGTCTGCCAAAGAAGCAGAGCACCACCAGACAAGCCAAGCCTTGGATCTAATTAAGCAGAAAAAAAAAAAAAATCCTTGAAACCACTTTCTCTTTGGATGGGAAAAAAACCCTAACAAGTCGGGGGGGCATAAGAGCAAAAAATCAACTGAAGATCATCAGAAAAGAATGTGCAAAAGCGTGAAGGACCCGTGTCAGAGGCAGGATTTGGTTCCCTGCTAAAGACAATGTGGCTATAGGGCATTGCTGAAGACATGTGGTTACAGAGGGGTCTTTGCAGTGGGGCTCTGTTCCCTCCATCAGTCCCACCAGTGAACTGTTGTATGCTCTTATTAACATGGACTTAGAAATAAAGCAAATCAAAGTTCAGAGTCCACCTTCAGCACCTGTCCCTATGTGATCTCGGGCAAGGGCTTTTAACTTAAACCTCAGAGTCCTCGTCAGTAAAATACCTCTAATAATTTCTAATGTGTGCAGGACTATTGTGAGAATTAAATTAATAATATAGGTAAGACACTTTGGACAGTACCAGAGAGATTATAAATGGTAGCCAGGGCTGTTTGGTTGAAAATGCTGATGGGGCGCCTGGGTGGCTCAGTCGGTTAAGCGTCCGACTTCAGCTCAGGTCACGATCTCACGGTCCATGAGTTCGAGCCCCGCGTCGGGCTCTGGGCTGATGGCTCAGAGCCTGGAGCCTGCTTCCGATTCTGGGTCTCCCTCTCTCTCTGCCCCTCCCCCGTTCATGCTCTGTCTCTCTCTGTCTCAAAAATAAATAAATGTTTAAAAAAAAATTAAAAAAGAAAAAAGAAAATGCTGAGCCATAGAGGTATTCAGGAAATGCTTAACATGAGGTCTAGCACAGGGTCAGCCCTTCATAAATAGTGGTTCCCCTTTCAATTGTGTTCATAGGTGCTAAGAGCTTTACTAAAAATGTGCGAGTAAGGCTTGGTTCATTATTCCGAAATAAATGTAGGCAATGGGTAACTTGAGGGGTGTTTTTAATTCTCCGGAAAATTTACAGTAAATGAAGCAAAGTATTTCCATGATGAGGCCATGTTAAAGACCAAAAACATAATGTTGGCATTCACACCAACCAACTGTTCTGCCCTTTGGGGGAGAACCATCCAGTTCTCCCACAATCCCAACACCCTACTCCAGCCTCCCATGTAAACAAGCCTCTTTACTGTGATTCCTCATTCCTACTTATAAGCGTTGGACCACTAGACCTGATATCATTTCTCTGATCCAAGAGATTCCCCATCCCTACCCCAGCTCTAGCCCCATTTCTCACTCTTTTGAATATGGCAATTCTAGATTCCTCTTTGAACTTCTTTGGATTCAGATATTTCTTTAATTCATTCCTTCATCATTCGCTCATTCTGTATTTATGGAAAGCCTGTATGGACCCCTCAGTGTTCTGGGCATTGGGATATAGTGGAAAACAAAATAAACAAGTTCCCTACCCTCATGTACTTTCTAGTCTAATGCATAATTGGCAAATGAACAAATTAATGCATAACATCAGATGTCCCACATTTTCTCAATGAAGAAATTAATTCCTGCCTCTCACCCATACAACAGGACTCTCCCTCGAACTCCAGGATGCAGACCTATACTTATGCTGTTCTTGTCTCCTTTTAAGAAGATTCACAAAAGTCAAGGACTGAGCATGTAAAAATTTTGTACACTAATGGAAAAAAAATTAGAGGAAGGGGGTATGGAATTTTATTTCCAAGGTCCATTACAAGTGTGACAATTGCTTCTTTTTCTCTAAAGAGGAATTACCATCAATTACAACAGTCCATTCAAGATTCCACAGATATTTACTAATATCCCAAAATGACATCCACTGGGATGCTTCATCTATGACACTGGATGATTTTCTATCTTTTGCCATGCTTAGAGAGAAGCACCTGGGATACAGAAAAGCTTGCTCTGAGACTGTGACTCTTGGCATCCCCCATAACACACAGTTCAGTCAATCTGAGGCTTCCTTTTTGGACTATGCCCACATTTTTTTTTAAGCTTTGTTATATTTCTCTACTGTTTCCACTGCCAAGGTTTCACTGGACCAGCCAACCCCACGCTGTCCACTATTCTACAATCTATTAACCAACTTGACGAGCACTTCCCTGCTGGCTCTCTCCAGGTAGAGGAGTGACAACATTTTCCCAGGCTAACAGCTGTTTTAAATAATAGCCCCCAAACAACAGATGCTAAAAAACTGCTTTAAAATGTATTTGGCATGGTGCAGTTGGAGAACCACATGGGCACCTGACCTCTGCTCCCTTCTCTGGTGGCATTCTGGGAGGATGGACAGACCACACCTGTGAACAGCCACATGGTGATGAATAGAGAGCTAGCCGGGAACATTGCATCGACCATAGCTGACCATACATATTCCTCACCTGTCATATTGAATACATGTATTTGTTTTTATAAGACAGAGAGGTTAGGATTGTTACTTTAATTTTAAGCACCTGCAAGGTAGAAGGAGCTCACATGGACTAAAGATAATCTAGACCACAGAACTTGGACTTCATTCTTTGGCATATAATCAGCTCCCAAACCATAAATCTGAAGGTCAACCGCAACTCTTTTTTTTCATCTTCTACATCCAATTAGTGCCCAAATCCTCTTGACTTTAATTCTCAACATCTTCCACCTGTCCCTCTTTTCCATCCCCTACTTACATTCCTTAGCTCAGGGCCTTTTCACCTTCCACCTGGACCACTGCCACAGTTTCCTAATGATCCTCTTACCACTAGGCTCCTTCTCAGTCTTTGACTCTCCAATATTTCCTCCACATTGTCACCAGAGCAACCTTTCTAAAATGCAAAATTTATCTTCTACTTCTTCTCTTAAAGGCATTTGGTGACTCTTCAATCTTTACAGAATAAAGACTAAATTTAATCTGTCAAAAAAGCTTATGATCCCACCCATGACCATTTGACCCTCCCAGAAGACCATGCACATGAACTGCTTGAGATACTAAATACACTCCCCCCATCCTGAACTGGCCTCCTTCCCAAACCCATCTCTTATCTACAGGGCAAACAGCTTAATCATAATTCGCTACTAGACAATAATCTTTGGGGCAAGAGCATTATGCAATTTTCCTCTATCCTAGTACTTTATTTGGTGTATGGTAATCACTAAGTAAGGAGTATGTGTTGAAAGAATTAACGGACAAGTGAAAAGAATAAATTAAATGTCTCGTGGCACTAGAAATGTGTTAGTTAAAATATCTTCCTTCCCATCACTACTATCACGTATTATTTAGATTCCTATGACTACGACTGAATCATAAGCATGGCCATAGGATTTTGTTGCCTTCAGTGCCACATCTGACATTTTTCTATCCTGCACACTGTGGCCAGGTAACTAATGTTCCAAAGGAACAGCACTGCCCATGATGGTTCCCATTTCAAAATCCCTTTAGAGTTCCCTGCTTTCAACTCCATGACCTGATATCCAACAGCCTCTATGTTCTGGTTCCAACCCATCTGTTCAACCTTATTACCTCCACTAAACAACCTACCAAAGTCAATATAATTTCCTAATACACATATTTTGGTCATGTGTAATTTACTAAGAATTCCTTACCAATTAAGTGTAAACCATTTCACTAGGTGTACCTCAAAAATCATCTCTTTATAAAACCTAATGTCACTCCTGTCAAAAAGAACTCGGCACTTCTGAACTTCTGTAGCATTTTTTTCCCTATAACTTCTTCCTGGTGCATTTCAAATTGTATCTGTATTATAGTTATTGGTGAATATGCTTCAGCTCAAATACAATGTTGCAAAGTCCTTGAAGGCCATAACTCTGCCTTATCTACCCTGTCATCAACAGCAAGATCCAACACACTCCTTGCACATGGTAAACTATCAATAAACATTTGCTTAACGTCTGACTCTTAGTTTCAGCTCAGGTCATAATCTCACAGTTTCATGAGTTCAAGCCCCACCTCGGGTTCTGTGCTGACAGCATGGAGCCTGCTTGGGATTCTCTGTCCCTCTCCCTCTCTGCTCCTCCCCCACTCACACCATCTCTCTCTCTCTCTCTCTCAGAATAAATAAATAAACTTAAATTTTTTTCGTTTGCTTAATTATTCAATTATCCAGCCCACTAAGAGCATGGGTCATTCAGGATAATACTATTTCTCCTTCATATCCATCAGTGTATTAATGTGCAAAGTGTTTTCTCGGTTGCTGTTTCCAGTTCACTGCAACCTTATCAGATAAATCAAAGAGAACCCTCCCTATTTCAGAGATAAGTCACAGCTGTAATGAAATAACTGAACTCTTCAAGATTATTGAGTTAGTAAGTGGAATAAGCTAGAACTTGGATCCAACGCCCCAGCTTTATATACCATGACTTTTCCCCACTATTGGTACCCTCTGCAAAAGTTCATTACTGCCTAAAAGTGCGCTCCTCATTCATGTGGATGCAATAAAAGTAGCACGCCCTCAGCCCATCACGTTTCCTTCCTGCCAAACTTTCTCCAGAGCTTGGTGTGCTTTGAAGCAGAAAACAATGCCAACCTTTGTTCCTGGCTTTTCCCCAGCCATCCTCTGCCTGGGTTCATTGGCCCATTGATCTGGGCTAATGCCTTACCTGGTATTTAAATCACTCCTTCAGAGGAATTGGTCAGCTTGGTAGGATGATGCTACTTACTGTACTGAGGGGACCCGTTTAGAACCCCAGAGCTTGTATGAAGTTCATTTTAAGATGAAAATATTGGAGATACAACAGATGTGGGGGGGAAAAACGTTTCTCAGAGCTTCCCTTATCTAACTAAAAACATCAACTTCTGAGAAATGAGGCTGTCATACATTCCCTCTAAGTGGTGGGTGTACTCCCAGGAAGAAGACAGAGAGTAAACCTGCCATAAATCCTCTCTCCAGAGGATTTCCATAGCCATGAAGAAGATGGAAAGACCACTCACACCTGCATAAACAAACATCATCACAAACTTTCTTATCTCCCATTTGTTCTCCTGAAAACCCATTTGTCTTTCCTAAAGGTACCTATTTTTTTCCTATAAAAGCCTTTCTCATTCCCTCCTTCACACCTACTAAGTTCGTTATCTAAGTCTCCAACTTTAATCATTTAGAAAGCTAGCTATTTTTTTTGTTAGCTCCCGTATGTATAAATTTTTTTTCTCCTGTTAATCTGTTTTATGTTGTTTTAATTCATGGGCCCCCAGTCATCAAACCAGAGAGGATGTAGGAAAAGTTTTCCTCCCCAACCATACCATGATGAGGACTCAGGAGCCAGAGAAAAACTAAATGCTTAGAGGTGTCATAACACAAAGTTACCAACAGCATGATAACAGGGCCCTGGGCAGAGTGGAATTTAAGTTAAATTCTTAAGCCGGAAAGAATCACAAAATAGTGGATAAGCTCACAGGTTCTGGAATCAGACTGCCAGTTTCAAATCTTGGCTAGCTGCACAACCCTGGACAGTTAATACAACTTCAGTGTGCCTCAGTTTCCCCATAGTAAAAGATGGATAATAATTTCTTTCTTATAGCAGCACTGTGACCTTAAACAACCTCATCAGTGCATGGTCCAGCACAGTGCCTGGCATATCAGTAGCAAGTTTAGCTAAAGTGATAGGATGTCGAATGGTCATTTTTGTGTGTACTCAAATTCGGCAACAAAGGCCCAAAGGCATAAACAAAGAAGTTCCACAAACCTCACATTCTTGTTTAATTTTTTTAAATGTTTACTCATTTTTGAGAGAGAGAGAGAGCACAAGCAGGGGAGGGGCAGAGGAGAGGGGGAGACAGAATCTGCAGCAGGCTCCAAGCTCTGAGCTGTCAGCACAGAGCCTGATGTGGGGCTTGAACTCACAGACCGTGAGATCATGACCTGAGCCGAAGTTGGATGCTTAACCGACTGAGACACCCAGGAGCCTCTCCAAACCTCACATTCTATCCAAGGCTGTCAGTATCTGGGACCAGATACCTCCCTCAGGGTTTACGAAGCCTAAACTGCCCTTCTACCTTCACCACCACCTACCGCCACAAATCTCTGCCCCTTCCCAGTCTATAAAATACAGCCCTGGAAGGGCCAGAGTAGGAAGGGGACAGAGTCATCTGAGTCATGGGCCTTGTCAAGGCACGCAGTGTCTGCAGTGGGGTGCCACTTCCCTATCTTCAAAAAAAGAAATGAAAAGTTTCAAGAGAATCCCTCCAAGAGATTAAAAGTGCCTACCAGATAAGGACACTGGGCTCTCATTCCCCGTGTGGAGCTTGCAAAGCTACAGAACCCTTCTTCTGCAGCAGTCATAGAGAGTTACTGAGGGAAGTTGACCTACTAGCTCTTGCTGATAGGTGATATTCTTGAACATGGAGACTAGGGCCCATTTAAAGGTCCAAAGGCTGCCAGAGAAGCCCACTTCATCAGGTTGAAAAGGGACTATAGCACAGGATGCCTAAGAGGGTGAACCCCACCCTCCTCTCCTACGGCAAAGATCGCAACATCTTCTTGTGAAAGAGCACTGAGGAAAGGCAGGAGCCCTGGAGCCATTCTGATGGCCATACAGAGAGGAGCTGCCTCCCTACAAGGTGATTGGCATGGACCCACTTCAGAGGCCTAGGGAGACATGGCTGCCCTCTCTATCAATAACGTCAGTGATGGAGAGGACAGGTGGAAACTCAGCACTAAACCACCAGCCACGAAGAGGTCACCAGAAGACACACACACGTTTCCAGGATAACCAGGGTCACGTCCCCATTGTGACATACAGCTGTTGCAGATGCCTCTGCCAAAGCCGCAAAGCCCTCCAACACAAGCAAAGTTAACCCCAAAAAAGAGAGGGAAGGAAGAGATTGCATCTTAACTAAGGCTGTCCCCACGCACACTCAATCACATGGAAGTGCTTGGCGAGAAGTGGAAAAACAGATGGTAGAGGCTCGGACCTCAGGCAATGGGTCAAACCTGTGCCAAGGCAGGGCAGGGAGGGGAGTTGGAGATAAGATTTAAGTCCTAACAAAGAGGAAAATTTGAATTGATCTCAACTTTGAGCATCTAAAATTGGTCAGGAAATTGTAGTCTGTCATCAACATTTAAGAAAGAGACTTTTGTCATAGCATAGTTAAAGGTTTATAGAAAAAATAAACTGCTTCATGCTCACGACCCAGTAGAGCAACTACTTTAGCAGCATCAGCATCCCAGAGATACCAAACCTGCCTGAGCTCAAGGCAACACATTGAGACCAGAGACGGAAGACGGAGCCTTCGATGTGTGTGTGCACATGTGTAGAGCTGTGTCAGTGGCAATTTAGGGAAGATCAAAGGCGGGAACTAACACAGGAAATCCAGGCAAATCACCAAGAATGGGGCTGATGGTTTTCGCACCAGTGAGGGACATGGTGAGTCGGCTGAGTTTAAAGGCACCGTGTCAACCTGGAGCCACTGGGGGCTCTGCTGGGGTTTTCTGTAAATGGGGATAATGTGAAAAATATTATTGCCTCCTAGCAACTTTCTGCTTCCTTGGTCACTCCTTCCTGTCATAAGAAAAAATGTCAAATGGTACCTTTCTTCTTTCCTATCCCTTTGAAGGAGATATGATGGTCATGGGGCAGGGCAGGTGGACTCTCATGCCTGCACTAGCATTATGTCCAAGCCAAATTGGTATTTCCTGGAAGACTTCACCACCCCCAGGAGGACAAGCCTGGGCAGGACTGTCTGCCCTGCACAGTCTATTCTATGAAAAGCCAACTCTCATTGTCTCGAATCACTCTGTAAGTGGTGAGGTTTCTAGAGAAGAAGAAAAATAGCGTGCAGATTTTAAGCCAACTAGTGTGCTACTGTCACACCCAAGGCAGCTTCTCTCCAGGAGAATGATCGGCAGAAGTGTGATCTGGGTGGGTGTGTCTTATGGGTGGTCCCACACACTGATCTAAACTCCCAGGCAAGCTGTGCGGATGTGTGAGACAGTCTCCACCCTGCACACGGAGAAAGGAGGTAGGAATGGTGGCAGCTGCAGCCGTGACTTGGCTGCTAGAAAAATCATCACACTTTGGGCACCTGGGTGGCTCAGTCGTTAAGCGTCTGACTTTGGCTCAGGTCATGATCTCACAGTTCGTGAGTTCAAGTCCCACATCTGGTGAGCTCATGCCCAGCATCAGGTGAGCATGAGCCCCATTTCTCTCTCTCTTTCTCTCTATTTCTCTGCCTCTCCTGGGATTTTCTCTCTCTCTCTGCCCCTCACTCACTTACACACTCTCTCTCTCTCTCTCTAAAAAAAAAAAAAAGAAAGAAAGAAAGGAAAGAAAATCATCACACTTCCCTAAAGAGCCATGCTTGAGGGCAGGTCCTCACTGTCCTTGCATGACCAAATCTGCAAAGCAGCCCTCAGTCCATGACCTTTGGTCATGGAGGAGTGCCATGAGGAGGCGTGTACCTGAACACAGACTGCCAGAGGCTGCCCTCAGAAAAATGCCCCTGCGATAGCAAGTGAGACTGGGAAAGAAAAAAAAAAAAAAAAGTTGATTCAGAGAAATTCTAGAGCCCCACCAAAAAGTCTGGAATGCACTGTGTAAGATGTAATGTGATTCGAGGTACATTCAGCTAGACACCGGTTATTTAGCAAGTCCATGAAGAAATCAGCGCCCAGGGTGGTCAACTTGCCCCCTTCTCCCCCAAAACACACTCCTCCAGGGAGGATTCAGCTTCTAAAATATCCTCTTAGCTCACTGCTCCTCTTCCCATCACCTCTCCCGTATATATTTTTTAAGAACATCTATATAACTTCCAATAAAAAATAATACTTAATATAGAAAACTCAAAAAATATTTAAACGTTTAAAGAAGACCAAAAAGAAAAAATCACCCCTAAGGCAGCCACCGAGAGAGAGACTGACTGTTAATATTTTGGTATGTCTGCTTCCAGACTTTTATGTTAGTTATGAATATGAACGTGTGTATACAATTTAATAGAGTTAAAACAGAATTTGGAAAATTGAGTCCACATTGCCTGGACACAGCATTAACTCTGGAATCAACTGCTTGGGTGTAATCCTAATTCTACTTGTTATCTGTATCTCAGCCACAACACGCGAATAATATAGTACCTATGTCAGAGAGCTGCTATGAAGAATAAAGAAAATAATACAAGTAAAGCTTTTAAAACAGGACTCAGGGCATGTGAGATGAATATATGTGTTGCTGTTATTATTACTGGTTGTGATTTGCTTTTTTATACCACATGCATGTTTTTTTCTAGATCTCGGAGGCAGTTTACAGGAGCGAACATTGATCCTGCAACCCCATCAACATAGTCAAACCTAAGATGCCATCTGGATTGATCCCATTCTCAGCAAATGCCCTCACCTTGCCAGCATCTTCCTGTGAGAAGCTGATGTGACAAGATAGCTGGGGCCAGCCGAAATGCCTGGAGGGGCAGGGGAAGGTTGTGGAGTTTTCAGCCAAGGCAGCATCACAGCTGTCCTCAATTACCACAAACAGATGTTGGCAGCTCGACTCATTAGAAATGCAATCCAATCACCTTGGCAGGCTAATCCTCTTACTGGAAACTCCAGAGATAAGAAGCCTCTGCACTCCCGATTCCTCTGATCAGGTCAATGAAGGTTACTCTCCCTGTCCTGGGGAAAAGTGTCCCCAAGTACAGACTGCACGTGGCAAATCTCCATGGAGACTAGAGCAATGGTTTCAACTTGAGAGATCTTACTTCCCATCAGATATTTGGTAATGACTGGGGACATTTTGGTTGTCACAACTTAGAGGAGGAGGGGGCTCCCACAGGCATCCAGTGGGTTAAGCCTAGGGGTGCTGCTAAACATCTGTAAGGCACAAGACAGTCCCCTCCCCAAACAAAGGATTATCTAAACCCAAAATATCTATAGCACCAAGACTGAGAAATCCTGGTGAAAGACCCCAAACACATAAATTTTAAAAAGACCTTTAAGTTAAAAGTGGGAAAAGTCTGGCCACAGTGAAATAGGCAGTCTTGAGTATCTCTGCCATAGATCACAAAGGCCAGCAGATGGGATTATTTATGAGATAAGGTAACTACATTTTCTGTACCTTTTCTCTAGGGTGGGTGGACTGTGGCAATGGGAGTCAGAGGATATATACTTTCCTAAATAAGGGCTGCCCTCCATAAACCAAAACAGTGAGACTTCTAGGACAGTCAGTAGGACATCAGTAGGACATATGTACAAGTGTATATGTATATATACATTCTGTGTCTCTGGAGAATCCAGACTAATACACTCCTCATGCTACATGGATGCTTCGTTCTCATTCTTCACAACTCAATTCAAACACAACTTCCTCAGCCAGCCTTTCCCTGAGTCCCTGACCACACTTCTGTATTCTCCTCTGTCTTAGCTCCCCCTTTGTTTCCTTTCCAGCCACTGTGGCAATTTGTAATGAGAAACCTTGATTCTCTTATTCACTATTCTATCCCCATAGCCTAGCACAATGCCTCATATGTAGTAGTAGATGGTTAACAAAATTTGCCACGTGCTTTTATTCTATTCTAGTCTATTCTATTCTATTCTATTCTATGTTTTTTATTTTTTGAGAGAGAGACAGAGCACGAGGGGGAGAGAGGCAGAGAAAGAGGGAGACACAGAACCTGAAGTAGGCTCCAGACTCTGAGCTGTCAGCACAGAGCCCAACACAGGGCTCAAGCGCATGAGCTGTGAAATCATGACCTGAGCCAAAGTTAGATGCTCAACCAACTGAGCCACTTGCCCTTTGCCAAGTGCTTTCACATCTCACCACAGATCTCTGAGATAGGTAATACTAGACCCATTTCACATATAAGAAAACTGAGTTACAAGGAAACTAAGGCATCTCCCTCCATCACCATGCTGGTCAGAAACAGAGAGGGAATTCAAATCCAGTCTTGACTTGAGAATTCTCTGTTTGTATCACTATACATGTACATTTAGAAAACATATGGACCCCTGTTCCTTGGGAGCTCACAATGAAGAATCGGCAAATATATCATTCAAACCAACAGGACCTATTTCCAATCCAATTTGTGAGCATGTGCTCTGTAGTGTCCTTCCAACTACAGTTGACCCTTGAACAGCACAGGAGTTAGGCGTGTTGACTCTCCACACAGTCAAAATTCCATGTACAACTTTTAAGTCCCCAAAACTTAACTACTAATAGCCTACTGTTCACTGGAAGCTTACCAATAACATTAAGAGTTGATTAACACATATTTTATATGTTATATGTATTAATACTATATTCTTACAATAAAGGAAGCTAGAGGAAAGAAAACGTTATTAAGAAAATTTAAGAAAGAGGGGCACCTGGGTGGCTCAGTCGGTTAAGCATCTGACTCTTGACTTCGGTTCAGGTCATAATCTCCTAGCTCATGGGTTCAAGCCCTAAGTTAGGCTCTGCACTAACCATGCAGAGCCTGCTTGGGATTCTCTCTCCCCCTCTCTCTGCTCCTCCTCCACTCATGCGCTGTCTCTCTCTCTCAAAATAAATAAGCTTTAAAAAATAAAGAAACAAAATTTAAGAGAAAATACATCTGCAGTACTGTATTTAGTGTTTATCAAAAAAAATTCATGGATTAATGCACAGTTCAAACCTATGTTGTTCAAGGGTCAACTATATATCAAAATGGTGAGGAGACATAGATGGGACAGTAGAAAGAGAGGTGAGGTTCCTCAGGAAGATGTGCTCAGGCAGGTGGGTAAGACCATGGGAATCGGCATGAGATTGACAAGAGTTTGAATCCCAGCTCCACCACTGACCTGCGTGAACCTGTCAAGCTACCCATCTTTTGTCAAATCTAAGACACTATCAATTTAAGACACACAACTATTTACTGGGAACAAGGCAGAGGTCATGGCTTGTAAGATGCATCCTGATTTCAGAAATACTAAAATTTAAGAAAAATTGCATATTCAAATCATGAAACATTGTACTTAATCTCTCTGAGCCTCAGTTTCCCCTACAGAGCAGGGAAGTTAACCTTGAAACCACGAGGTTCTTACAGGTAACCAACGCCACCATGCAGCACAGGGAGAGAAGGTCCTGCTCCTCCCTGTAGCCCCAGCTCCATCTTATAGTGCCTGGGGCCTCACACACCTGTGACAGGCCATCCCAGTTGAAGCCCGGTCCACATATGTCTTCCTGCTACAACCAACTGCCCCTCAGTCACCCTTTGGGCCAGCAGGCAACACAGTCTGACCTCGGGAGGAAAGACCTGAAGAAGATGCCCATGCAGGTCCTGAAAGTAGACTCAGGGAGGCTTGAGCAAGGAATTCTAAGGTCCTGATGACAGGGTGGGAGTAGTCTCAGAATGGGCAGGAATGCTTAGCCCAAGGACCCTTCAAACCATGGAGAGAGGTACAGCCAAGAGAAAGGAAGACATGGGCCTGCTCACCAGGTTGCAAGGGTGGGCAGGTTATGGTGATCAGCAGGTAATAATAGATGCAGCATGCATGCCTCACTCCTCATCTGGAATCTACTGGAGGCTCTGCAAATGAGTGTTCTCCCTCCCTAGCAGAGAAAAAGTTCTAAACAGAGGCCATTGGTATAGCAGCAGCTACCAATTACTTGGTACCTACCACGTGCAATACAATGGGTTGTAGGCTTTCCATTCATTTTTTAAATTTTAATTAGGAGAATTGGAGATGGAACTGAAAAGTCAATTGTGATCAGATTGAGGGAGGCCCTAGATGGCCTGCCAAGAAGTTTCGCTCACATGAGCATGAGACTCCCATTACGAAGCATGTTCCCATCACAGACTACCAGTGGTGTAGAGGAAGGAGATTCAGGGATGACTATGAAATGGGGGTCAATGAGAAGGACCCCAACTATGATTCATGATGGTGGGAATGGAAAGCAAACAATGGCAAGGAGATAGACCAGAGAGTAAACAATTTGGGATATTGAAAAAGGACAGGGGAAAGGAATCACTCAGGAACTACATTTTTCCAGATGACTGGGGCATGATGGCGGCACTGGCAGGAACAGGGAAGTTACAAGGGAATCTGGCTTTGGAGGGAGGAGATAAACGTAAGTAGCTTAAAGTGATGATTTCACTCTCTGGGTTGTTGAGAACATCTACTGTGCACTCAGGTTTGTTTATACTTCTCTGCCTCTGCCTCTAGCATATGTCAGAAATTGTCCCCACTGGTGCCACTACACAGCTCTCATAACCCAGTGAGACCGTTATTTTGGTCTCACAATGCCCATCAAGACATTACTTTTCAGTCTGTCAATGGACACAGCTCTTACTGTGTTGCCACAAAAACTTTTTTTTTTTTTTGTAGCAAAAAATTTTGCTACAGTCCTAAAATCTAAATGGGGATTTAGGATCCATAGTAATGAAACATATATGAAATATCTGCTTGTCTCCACCCTGCCCTTCTACCTATATCTGGAAACTCAGGATAGCCCAACAGCTCTAGAATCACAGTAAATACACTCCTTGAAGTTGTTAACATGGGACAAGAAAATAGAAAAAGTTAATACAACAGTGCCATCTAGTGAATGACAAGTATTTCAAAAGGGGACGGATCCGTCTTAAATTTCGAACTGTACATTTTACCCAAACAGATCCAGTGCGGAAGAGGAACGGTATTAAATGAAGTTGCTTTGTGTCATCATCAGCCCTCAGAAAAATCCCTCCGCGTAATCTGATATTGCCAAATTTACAGGGAATCTTAACAGAGGCCACATAAATAGAATGAAGAAATTAGTAGAAATCCATGGTTTCCTCCAGAGTCCGATGTTAAATAAGGAGAATCTAATACCAATCAGTAACAAGAGCTTCAACAGATTCCCAATAGAAGCCTGATCGAAGCCATGCAACCTCAGAGACACCAGGAGCACCTCACACTCTGTGCTTCATGCCCAAGTAGCCTAGGGCAAGTGAAACCTCTCCAACCTTCTGTTTTTTCATCTGAAAAATGGTGATGATATAATAATGACCATTCATGGGGAGCATTATGAGCCCTAAATGAGTCATTTTAGGAAAAGCCTATAACACAATGGTTTAGTCCAGTCAAGGTGACTTTTCTTCCATTCTGCCCCTTCTCCTGTATCTGTTTACTTACCAAATGAGAGTCAGGTATCTATGTATGTGTTTGAAAAAAAAAAAAATGGCAGCGTTCACATTCTTACTCAATAAATACTGATGCTGCTATATGCCAAGCACCGTCCTAGGCTCAGAGGTAGGGCAAGTTTCCTATCTGGTGGAAGTAACCTATTAATGTCAGAATTCTTTATTTTTTTTTAATGTTTATCTATTTTTGAGACACACACACACACACACACACACACACACACACAAAGTGTGAGCAGGGGAGGAGCAGAGAGAGAGGGAGACACAGAATCTGAAGCAGGCTCCAGGCTCTGAGCTGTCATCACAGAGCCTGATGTGGGGCTCGAACCCACGAGCTGTGAGATCATGACCTGAGCCGAAGTCAGACGCGGAACCAACTGAGCCACCTGGGTGCCCCGTCAAAGGATCTTTAAAGAAAATACAGAATCACAGTGCAATGAGAGATGATAGTCTGTTTCAGGTATGGTGGGGAAGGAAAGTCTCTCAGGATAGATTTTGAATAAGTCGACAAGGCAAAGAGGAGAAGACAGACAAAGCTGAAATGTGCTCTCCTAGAAGATAGTGGGGAACACTCCCCAGGTTATCCAACCGAGTCTCGCCCAAGAGGAGAGGGGCCGAGAGCATAATCTAAAAGGAAGAGGAGATGTTTATCCCCCAAGATAGGTAACCTCTGCCCCCGATCAAGCCTTCCACCCCATTTGCCCCCAGTAACCTCTCTGTCACCATTTCACGATTCCATCTGAGGAATGCTCCTGAGTTAACTACACTGCCAGATGGAAGAAATAAAAATCAGGATGCCCCTCTGGCTTTCCTCCTCCTCTGCTATTTCCCTCAGGGACAGCTCACCATTAAATATAAGACAGCAAAATTTTTGGTGTTCCAGTTTATCTGATTCAGGGCTATTGCCATCCAAGAGGGCTGGTCTCCACTGATCTTCAGCTTTGCACATCACACGGCCAGATCTGCATGCCAGTGGATCAAAGTTAGCACTTTCCAGAGTTATACATTACACTACGAGACATTTTTAATTTTTCTCCAAAAACATCTTTTGAAAGCTCTATAATACCACACTTTGGCTGGAAGATACAAAGTTAAGCAGGTTTCTTTTGGAAGGGCTTCTAGGTCCTCAATATCCTAATAAGAATTGTGAATTTCCAATACAGTGTATGCTATAGTTCACAAAAGTACTTGGCAGTGGAACCCTTTCTGTAGTTTCTCTTGGAAATACACTTTGCAAAAGGCCAACTTTAGGTCTGTCTGGTTCCTGTTCTTCCTGCAGACTTTGCTAGAACTCTGCTGTCTCATGAAGCATTTTCTAGTGCATTACCGCTCCCTACCCACAGTCCCAAATCCAAGTGACCAACACTACCCCTTTTCTCCCACGACTCTCTGTAAATATTTATGCCACAGCCTCTCTAACACTTTGGTGCCCTTGATTGATTTTTGGTGTGTCCCTTTTTACTTTATTGTAGGTCCCTTTGAATCAGGAAACTTGCTTTATATGCCAGGTTCCAGGGAAGCTCATGAAAATCCCTGGGTGTCTGCACAGTGTGTGGCACGAAGTTTCATGCAGGCAGGGAGGGAAAGGGGAAGGGAGAAGAGGGCAGACCTGACTCTGATTAAAAAGACTGTAGACCCAGTGCCACAATTTGACTTTTGATCAGTCACAACTTCTCTGGGCCTCATTTTCCTCCTCAGCCAAACAAGACTGAAAACATGTGCCCTCACTTCCTCCTAGGACTGCTGGAGGGCTCTAATGAGATCATCAGGGCAAACTCAGCTCATAACTGGAAAGTACTAGGCCAATGTAAAATAGCATCATAATTAGCACAGGGCCAAAACATTCCTTTCATGTCTTCCCCAAAGAGGCAAGGAAGGGTATCCTGCCCATAGTGCAACAAGCTAATCCATCCTGAATATACATTTAAATAGAAAGAGCCTCCCAATTCCCAAAGTAATGTCTCTTTCTAAATCCTAATGCTTAGAATTTCTGTGATACAAGATAGATGCTTTCATTCACATTAAATGTAATTTAAAATACTTAAAATGTGGGGCGCCTGGATGGCTCAGTTAAGCGTCTGACTTCAACTCAGGTCATGATCTCAAGGTTCGTGGGTTTGAGCCCTGCATTTAGCTCTGTGCTGACAGCTCAGAGCCTGGAGCCTGCTTTGGATTCTGTGTCCCCCTCTCTCTGCCCCTCCCCCATTCACGTTCTGTTTCTCTGTCTCTCTCAAAAATAAATAAACATTTAAAAAAAATTTTTAATAAAATAAAATACTTAAAATGTGCAAATATCATTGGTACCAGTTCCCTTCTTGGGAGAAAATTTCAAAAGGGTAGAATTCTGAGCCGTTAAAAATAAGTTCAAAGAACTATATGCATCGTTTTTTAAAACAACTAGGTTAGAAGCCACAAAGTGGAATGATAACTTCTTCAGAATTCTATGTAGGGAAATACTCAGATGAAACTAACTTTTGCTGAATATCTACTCAATAGAAAGTACACCAAACATTCTCAAACAAATAACAAGTGTATCTGGTAACTCCAGCTGTTGGGGGTGGGGGGAAATCCACACTCTCAGACTGGAAAAACAGACACCAGATCTAAGCCTGAATTCAACTAAAAAAAAATAAAAATAAATTACTAATAAATGAGGAATTTCTTTATGGAAACAGGACTAGGTTATCCATTTTGTAAAGCCTCTCTAGAATCAAGGCTGCAGCTTGTTATCTGATTATCTAAACGCAAGCCATTTTTGTAATTACTTTTATTGTTAATAAATTCTACCCAGTTTGGATGAGGCCATCAACATGTTAATGTGAATTTAGATTTTGAAAGAGAAAACCAGACAGCAGTCACAATCAAGGTGCCCGGATTTCTCCCAATTACTGCCCCCAATTATTTCCACACCTATCGCTGACATGTTTAATCTCCTTCTCCTGGCCTAACCGACAGCTCGCAGGAAAGAAGAATGCTAGCTAAGGCATTGCTCAGCAGAGAGTGTAGGTCCAATTTAAATAATTAGAAGCCTATTTCATTTCTTCTCTCCTTCTTGTAAGTGCACTTGAAAGGAATGTGCATGCCGAGCTTCCTGCCTTTAACTTGTCGAGGGATGACTTATTGACTTTTCTTTAAGCCCCTTTCTTTACCAGCCCCTCTCTGTGCATCTCCTAGGACACTGAGGATAATTTAAAGCTATTGGATGATAATCAATAAGCAAGGGTCATCGCTATTGCCTGGCTTAAAGGTCTTTGATCTAGGAAATCATCAATTACTGCCTCCTATATTAGCCTTCCCATTAACCGCGTGACCTGGACTGGTCCTCTTATTCTTCAAGTTAGATGAACACGAGAGCAGCAAAGAGTTTTCTGCTGATGAAGTGGGTTTGCAGTTCAACTTGGGCTAGGGGCCTGTCTCCACTTTCTGCAGTGACTGCCCTCCTCTCCTCAAGTGGTTAGAAATCTCTTTCCACATGGCAAAGGCCTGAGTCATAATTTTGTTGCTTGATTTAGAGACATTCATAGTTGTCCCCTTCATTGATTACAGGCCCATGAGAGCCAGACTTTATGAGGTTCTGGAGACTCAACATGCTCATCACTGACCCTTTATTGCTCTAAGTGCAATTCAAAGATACTTACTGCAAATGAAGATCCTCTGGTCAGAGATCCTCATTCCACATGCTTGAGATGGGTCCTAGGCATCGTCATTGTTAACCCCTGAATTACATCTGGAGCAACACTATGATGGCGGAGCACAGGGGACTGTGTTCCAGGATTCTGCATTTTTAACAAACTGCGTAATTATTTTGCACAATGGAGTTTGAGAATTTGTAGACTAGAAGAGATATAAACAAATAACTCACTCGTTATTAACTAAAGATTAAATAAAGACTGGATAAAGCTACTCGAAATTTGCTGCCGGAGAACAGTTAAGAATAGGAGGGGATCAGAGATTCACCATGGTGTCTTGCCCACGAGGGTGACTAGAGAAGGTGATCGTTGAGAATGGGAGGGATGATATTTCAGACAGAAAGAACAGCATTGGCAAAACCTCATGGGAGTAGACTGCAGAGTTTATTGGGGAATTTGGAAATAATCTGATAAATAGGAACCTGAAATGCACACTAAGATTGAAAGTGTGATAGGAATTTAAATTGACAAGGAAGTAGAAGTCAGCCACAAAGGAACTTAAATGTAGTTCTTTAGACAGGAAGGGCAGAGATCTGGTCCAATACTTAAAAATGGATTTAAATAATCAAAAATTACAGAGGGATGGAAAGACAATGGAAAGGTGGCCAAAATTATCAACATTAAATACCTCTGCCTACTGCCTACTTCATATTTACCCAATCCCATATTTACTGAATATGTACTATATGCCAGACATAAGAGTAGGCTCAGGAGAAATAATACTAAATAACATAAGCATGGTCTCCATTACATCATAGGATTTACAGCTTAGCATTTACTATGTGGCAGGCACTGGACTAGCAGATAAGAAACCAAAATGACGCCTCAAAGAACTTACAGTGTAAAAGAGGACTGGGTCTAACACACACACACAACATATACACACACATTTACACATGTCATAATGAACCATGAGAAAGACAGAAATAAAATGTTAGAGGACTAAGTAAAGAAAGATTCCTTGAGAAGAGCTGTAAAGCATAGACAACATTTCTGACCAAGGGAAGATGGAGAAATAATGCATTTTATTTAGAAGTAAAGAAAACAATTGAAGAGGAATAGAATGGAGACAATGGGGAGAAGGACAACTGTGGCAATGATTTGTCATGAGAGAGTAAGAACTAAGGGTCAGACAGGGCACCAGACACTGCACACATCCCTGACCACGCATCCTCAGAGCAACCCCTCAGAGCAAGAGTATTACCACTTGATATGTATGAAGACAATGCTTTAAGGAGTTGAAGAACTTCCACGGTGCCTGGGTGGCTCAATCAGTTAAGAGTCCGACCTCGGCTCAGGTTAATCTCACAGTTTGTGAATTTCAGGCCCACGCTGGACTCTGTGCTGACAGCTCTGAGCCTGGAGCCTGCTTCTGATTCTGTGTCTCCCTCGCTCTCTGCCCCTCCCCCGCTTGCACTCTGTCTCTCTGTTCAAAAATAAATAAACATTAAAAAAAAAAAGGATTTGAATAACTTCCAAAGATAACAAAGTAAGTGAAAGAGTCAAGACTCATTCATATTCATTCATTCAATTTACTCCACAAATATTTATTGAACAGCTACTATGTGACAGGCAGATCTGTCCTGCACCAAAGTTCCTATAAGTTTTCTCTCTGACATTTTAAAAATTAACAACATAAATAAAATTACCACTAATAGGTAATAGCATGAACAAGAAGAAAATGAAGACTATGGAAGAAAAAATAATAATGTTTATAGTAGGTTTTTATGCTTTGCAAAGCATTTTTACATAGGTATATCATTTAACCCCCACTAACACCTAAAAAGAAGGAAGGAAAAGTCTAATGCCTGGAAAATACTGTTTATAAAATGTCTAAACTTTTATTTTTATCCTGAGTTCTTAAAATCTTCAATTCTTAAGGGCTTTTTGTTTTTGTTCCCAAGGTTTTTGTTTGTTTTTGTTTTTTAATCAAAAACTAATTTTATTGTTTTTAAGAGGAAAGGGTAAAAAACAAAAATGGCCCATAATCTCACTGCTGAATTTCTCTTGTTAATTTTTTAACTATTTTAAAATAATTTTAGACAGAATAAAATAGCAAAAATAGTACAGAGGTCTCATATTCCCTTCACTAAGCTTTCCCTAATTTTAACAAATGACATCTCCGTAGTATAATTATTAAACCAGGAAATTATCCCTGGTTCAAAACTAATAACTGAACTATGGATCTTATTCAAATTTCACCAGTTTTTCTCCTACTGTCCTTTTTCTATTCGTGTACCTCACGTTGAATTCAGTCATCGTGTCTCTTTAGCTTCCAGTCAAAGACAGCTCTTCAGTCTGCCCTTGTCTTTTATGATGTTGATACTTTTAATGAGTACTAGCTAGTTATTTGGAAGAATATCTAACAATTTGGGCTTGTCTATTATGTCCTGATGATTCAATTCAGGTTACATATTTTAGGCATATTACAGAATACCACAAAAGCAGTGCTGTGTCTTTCTCAGGACATCTTATCAGGAGGAACATAATATCAACATATCTTATAACTCATGATATTAACTTTGATCACATAATTATAAGGCAATGTCTGTTGGATTTCTCTACTGTAAAGTCACTATTTCTCTCCTTGTAATTGATGATATCTTGGGACAGATACTAATACACTATTTCTCCTCAAACATTTACCCGCTGATTTTAGCATCAATCCATGGGTTTTCTTTGCAACAATTATTGCTGTGGTGTTTCCTGGCAGTGATTTACTATTTCCCACATTCCTTCTCCATATATCAGTTGGAATTCTTCTGTAATGAAGAGCTGTCTCCTCTTCCATGTATTGATTTATTTGATTATTTACATGAGGATAAACACATGGATATATATCCTTAATATTATTGTTACTTGTAATGTTTCTCAAATTGACCACTTTAGTCATTGGGAGTTCATTAGCTGTGTTCTGTTTTTGGTATAGCTTCATGTTTTTAATTTTTTTTTAGACCTTCTTTACTTTCTGATATTATAAGATGTCCCAGGCTCATCTTATATTTCCTTGCCACAACCCTAGAGTTAGTAATCCCTCCCTAAAGAAGACCTGATTTTTTTTTTAATCAAAAATGAGATTTAGAGGGGCTCCTGGATGGCTCAGTCAGCTGAGCATCCAACTCTTGATTTCATCTCAGGTCATGATCCCAGGGTCATGAGATCAAGCTGACTATGGAGCCTGCTTGGGATTCTCTATCTCATCCTCTTCCCTGCTCATGTGCTCTCTCTCTCTCTCTCACTCACTCACTCTCTCTAAAAAAAAATAAAGAAAGAATAAAAAAATGAGATTTAGAAATATGATCTAGGCTCTATATGTGCTCATTGCTACTGGAGTGTCATAGTTCCTCGGTCCTCTAAGTACACATAGTTGGGAAATAATAGTTTGTATACAAACCCATGCTTATGCTTCCATTTATATGTATTTCTTTATCAATTTATCAGTATACATATTTAAAAAACATAAGTTTATACGAATACTTCCAATAACAATCCAATACCACAAGACTGACTCCAGTCCTCCCCTCGTCTTACCCCAACAGTGACAAGCCTGGCCTTCATTATTAACAATATGCTCACTTATTTGCTCAACTGCAATATAAATATAAAGCATTTAGTTACACAACTTCTAAACAATACTCCTGTGACAAAAAGATTTATTAACTAAAGTATGGTACTTGTGTCTGATTCTTTCACCTTTAGCCTTACAGCATCCAACCAAAATACCATTTTCCAAAGTTACCTAGGTTAGTTCTTACTTCCCCAACCCCTTCAGTATTTTCAGTTGTAATACAACTGGGTTTATTTACTGTTTGTTTTCTATTTGGAATCCTTCCCCCAACCTCTTACTTGATTGTAAGTATATATTTATTTTGAGAGGTATGTTAAACGTTATCCAAGGTTTTCTTTTCAATCGAGTCAGAGATATAGACTTCTTATCTGAGCACCTTCCATGTTCCAGGAACAATCTGGGTATTTTTATTATACACGACTATAAAAACATATCACTTTAATGATCAACACCTAGGTGCTGAAACATTATGCCAAAATAAAAAACTGATTTACTTTATCCACTAAAATGTGGTGCCCTTTTTCTCATAGCCTGTTCTTAATTGTTTGCCAACTTTATGGATCTGTAGATTCTCATGGCCTAATTGTTTCTGTTGCTGAAAAATGTATTTGAAATAATGAGGCAACTAGTGCAGTTTCTCACAAAACACTAATGCAATACTCCTGTTGGGGTTTTTTTTAATTAGCTATCACTACTGATAATTCACCCTATAAAATGAGAATATTGGCACTATCTGCATGAATACAAAGACCCACTAAGCACTCTTGAGGACTCTGAGTAATCTAGATTTGGGCCTTTAGAAGACAGGATATCCTCCTCCCCCCCCAATATTTACAAGAACTTTCTGAAAGATGTCCAAGAGGTCATTGGTCCCACCTGACACCAGCCTCTGTCCTTACATGGTTCACAAATAAGTTGGAAAAAATGGATAGTGGATAATACAATTTCTGGAGTCAAAATTGCTGTGTGTCCTTAGGTGAATTTCTTCCTGCAGTTTCCTCATTTGTAATGAGGGATAAACTACATGTACAATTATATATGTGTGCGCATGTGTATAATTTATATATATAAATATATACCTTTTATGTATTATATAATATATATGTTATTTATCCCTCTTTACAAATGAGGAAATGGAATTGTGAAATCATATGTGCCAAATGCTTTGAAGATTTCAGCATGTATAAAGCCCTCAGAACATGTCAGCTATTAGGGGGCACCTGGGTGGCTCAGTCAGTTGAGCATCCAACTTTGATTCAGTCCAACTTCGGCTCAGGTCATGATTTTGCGGTCCATGGGTTTGAGCCCAATGTTGGGCTCTGTGCTGACAGCTCAGAGCCTGGAACCTGCTTCAGATTCTGTCTCCCTCGCTTTCTGCCCCTCCCCCACTCACACTCTGTCTCCTTTCTCTCTTTCAAAAATATACAAACATTAAAAAAAAAGAAAATGTCAACTATTAGAACTATCATCATTTCATCACTACTCAAAAGATAAACAACAATAGTACATGTTGATAGTGTTTCAGTCTTGAAAAAAAAAAAGTCATCATCTGAAATGGACAAGAGGCAGAGAAAGAGAACTAACATTTTTTAGGCCTTGTAACTATTTAATCCTAACAATAATTTGGTAAGATCAATGTTAATAATTTCACTTGTAAAACAAAGATAAGTGAATCAAGGTCACACAACTACTGAGTGACAAGACTGGGCACAAATCCAGATTTCACCATTACAAAGGAAACTGGGGAGTGAGTTAGCTCTTTTAGATATGGACACTTGAGCATCAGAAAAGTGTCCTAAATAATTGCCAAGTGGACCCATAACAGAACCCTATAATATAGCAGGATCACTCCAGAGTCAAGAATATGTAAAATAGGGCAAAGGAGATTTGGAACAGGATCTGGATCCTGGGTAGGAACATTCACTGATAAGGTCCTCTTTAGTTCTTTTATCTCTACAGAAAGGGATTCTATGTTTTATTCAACCCCAGCTAATATTCTTATTATTGTGATTTTAAATTCTAGTTCAGACATCTTGCTTATATCTGTGTTGATTGAGTCCCTGGCTGTCATTTCTACCTGTTCTTTCTTTTGGGGTGAATTCCTTCATTTTGTCATTTTGGAAGAATAAAAAGAATTAATAAAATAGAAAATTAAAATTAAAAAATTAAAACAACACAAAAAGATCAAATAAAGGAAGCTAAATACTAGGTGTGTTTTGTCTGGCTGTTGGAAGAAGCTTGATAGAATTGAGAAAAAAAGGGAAAGAAAGGAAAAGAAAAGAAAAAAGAAAACAAGCAAGAAAATATTTAAAAATTTAAAAAGATGTACACAATAAAATAGAATAAAATGAAAAAAATAAAATAGAATAAAAAATTTTACAAAATTTTTTTTAAAAAACACAAAATAAAAATAAAATTTTCTTTCTATATCCAAGAATAAGAAAAAGAAAAGAAACAAATAGACCAGTGAGCAGAATAAAATCCAAATGAAATTACATCCAGTTTCCCCTAGAAGTCTAACTATGAAACTTTATAGTCCATACACTAAGCAGGAGGAGAGACTTGTGGTGTCCTCTAAGGCCTGAGCTTGGTTGGCACAGTTGGGCGGGGCTTGGTGTAATGGCTCCATTCTCCACTAGGTGGCGATGATTAGCTCACTGGGTGGATCAGTGTGGCACGTGCCGGGAGAGGTGAAAATGGTGTCACCCAGCTTCCCAGTAGCTGGTATCAGAACTCTGTGCTCTCACCAACCCACAATCAAGCACCCCTCCTTTATCTCCAGCTTCCATCCATTCCCTGTTTCTACAATGTCCACCTCCAAGTCAGCCAGTCAGGCAGCACCCCCCTTCTAAATTATATTTCATATGGGGCTGTGTTTCCAAACCCCTCACTGCTGAGAGCCCTGTGGCTTGGACCCACTCTGACCCTCTGGGGGAGGGTCTCACCAAGCAACGGCTAGGAGCCAGCTTGCCCCAGGGAAAGTTCATGGGATCACAGGCAGCAGAGGTTTAGAGATTATGGCAAAACACAACATATGGCTGGTGCCAGGTTTCACCGGCACCTGGAATTTTTGTTCCAATACCAGCAATTGTGTTCTCCGGGGTCCACTGGGACCTATGTCCATGAGAAGGCCCTATGGCTTCTACCAAATGTCCTCCCATCAGGGAACTGCCTCTCCCCATGTGGCCAGCAGACCCCTCACACCTCGCTGCCTGCTCCTGGGGATTTGCTCTTCCCACCAGAGCTCTGCCAGGTATCGAGCTGCGGAGTTTCTGACTCTGCTCTTCCCTGTTTATAGAGTCCTAGTGGTATTGAAACCCTCTCCTTTCTCCTTCCTCCTTTTCCTGTTCAGTCACTTGTGGGTGTTCCCACTCTTTCTCTCCAGCTACTTTCAGGGGGAGTGCTTTTCCTGGACTCTGCCCCCTTTCTCTGTCCTCTCTCCACAAAAACACCTCCCTATCCACCACGGCTTCTCTCTCCCCCAGTTCACCTCTCTGTGCCATGTACCTGCTGAGTTCTGTGGTTCAAGTTATGCAGATTGTTGTGTTAATCCTCAGATCAATTTTCTAGGTGGCCAAAATGGTTTGGTGCTGATCTAGCTGCATTTCAAGGATGAGAGAAGCTGAGAACTTCCATGCTTCTCCACCATCTTGGTCCCTCTCTCCAAGGTCCTCTTAAGAAAAACCTCTGGGTTTTTCAGGTCAGGATTTATCCCAAATACTCTGTGTCATTATTACCATACACACTCTTGGGCTAAGTTACCATTCTCCTAGCTCTAAGATACAATAGAAGAATTTCTAAGAGTTTGTACCTGGCATCTCAAATTGACAGCCTTTCAAGGCCTGCAAACCCATTTTGTCTGGGAGACATTGCCAGATCAAATCCGAATTCTTTACAATGCTGCGTGCAAGCTCCCTATCCCCCAGACTCCCCATTCCTCCCTATTACTTTAGACCAGTCCTCTTCATCCCTACCTTACGCATACCTTATGTGCCCAAACCCTAAGTGAGAGTTTTGAAATTGATCAAGTGCCACTCTAGATTGATTAAGTCAGAATATCTGGAAGGAGGCCAGGACAGAGATGATCTAAAGCTCCCATTCTCACCCAGGGCTGCTAATGAACAACCAATGTTACAAATCACTGGTCTAAGCCCTATTCTCAATATGTCCATCAATCTTTTTTTCTGTCTTGTGTTTCTCTCATTCCTTTATAGTGGTTGAATAGTGTCCCCCCAAAATTCATGTTCACTTGGAACCTCTGGACATGATCTCATCTTTTCAGATTAAATTAGCCAAGGATCTCAAGATAAAATCATCCTGAATTTAGGCTGGACCTTAAATCCTATGACTGCTGTCCTTATAGGAAGAAGAGAAGACACAGGGAAACACATAGGAAAGAAGGTGATGTTACAATGGAGTTAGAGACTGAAAAGATACACCTATATCACTTGCAAAGGAATGGCAAGATTTCTAGGAGCCACCAGTAACTAGGAAGAGGCATGGAGCCTACAGCCTTAAGGGGGGAGCATGGCTCTACAGACATCTTGATTTCAGACTTCTAGCTCCAGAACTGTGAGAGAATAAATTTCAGTGTTTTAACACACCCAGGTTATGGCAGCCCTGGGAAACTAATACACCCTCCTATTAACTCACCTAATGTCTGTTGAGAATTACTCAACTATCATAAATGTCTATGGATATCCTTGTGCCTCCAGAAATAAACTGAAACTATCCGAACAATTAGAGGCCCCAAAAGGACTACAGAATGGAAGTAACAGCTCACAAAAGACACAAATAGATAGGAGACTCTAGAACCCTCCAGGGACCTATGGAATCAGTTAGCAAAAAGAAATCTAGGCTTCCTAAATGCATTTTTGCATCACGTCATTTACCCTCTGCTAGTGGCAGTGGAGGAAATGTCTATTCTCTTTAGTGCCCAAAATGCTAAAAGAATAGACTCACTGTTAAGCCATAAAGTCTTATTGCCTTCTCTCCAATTGTCTCCCCTCTTTCCCATGGTCTCTGCGTATTTCCCATGTTTCATAGTTGTTCTGCCTTTCTTTTGTTCCTGCTCCCTCTTCTTTTCAGCCAGATGGGGAGGCAGCTCAACATCTGAAAAGATAGTCTTTCTTCCCCCTCAGGCAACAGCCACTTCCTCAAAACAAACCCGTAAATGGCAGCATCAGGTTGATACATCTTTAAGCCAAGTAGGTCCACAACAGAAGTCATGGTTGAGTCACCAGCAGTGATGTAAGGACCCAGGATACACTAGCCATGGCTTGGCTTTTCCAACCCTCAGTACTGCCTGAGAATCTTTATGAAAATCAGGCAATGACAAGTAAGATTTACGATAAACACTTCTCAGCACCATCGGCCCCTGCTATACTCATTTGTGATTCATTGAATCCTTTCCCCACTGTGATCAAAAGGCCCTCAGTATTTTCCCTCCTTAAAAACCCAGTTTACTGATGGGAAAACTATATCCCAAAAGTCTTCTACAAATTCAAAGCCATATATAGAGTTCCCAAGGGATAAATCTGCTGTTGTCTTCTTTTAAAAATACAGTTACATGTTGATTAGCCTTCTCTCTGAATATTCCACCAAAACATAATTCCTGCAGGAAGTTGGTGATCTGAGTTAACTAATTTGGGTTGGAGATGGGGTAGGGATCATCCAAAGGATTCTGGCATTGGGGTATATTTCACATGGCTCTCCTCTTTATTAGTAGGGTTTGTCAGGAATGAAAACATTAATAAGGAAGGAAAACTCATGTGGGAAAGAATTATTTTAACATCCCTGCCATCTGAAATGCTTCCTACTGTTAATACTTCACAGACCAAACACCTCTATCCATGTGGTCCCCAAGGTTCCCTGCACATCCCAATGACTGGAGGGATGTCCAGGGATACCTGGGTGGCTCAGTCGGTTAAGCATCCCAACTCTTTCAACCCATGTCATGATCTCATGATTCATGAGATCAAGCCCCACACCAGGCTCTGAGCTGACAGCTCAGAGAGCCTGCTTGGATTCTCTCTCTCCCTGCCTCTCCCTGCTTGTACTCCCCCTGCTCTCTCTCAAAATAAAAAAATAAACATTTTAAAAACTCCCAATGTCCAGGGAACTTTTAAAAATCCTAATGCCCAGCTCATCTCCCAGAATAATTGGATGGTAATGTCTGTGCATCGGAGTCAGTCAACCATTGTTGTTAAAGACTTCCAGGTGATTTCAATATGCAGCAAAATGTGGCATACTGAATGGTTACCAAAATGACCGGACATTTAGGTCTTTACCATAGCTCTAAGACTGTGCAAAATGGAAATAAGATTATCTCTCCCTCCCTATCAAATAAATAGATTTTCAATGACAAGGGGTTTTGAGATTCTTAGAGAAAAACATTATGTAAATACAGGCTATTATTATTGCAGGTTGGCAGGTGTCTGGGACATATATTTCATTCTCTTTAATCACCCAAATGAGGCCACATGTCCCAGGCATGTGGAGTCAGCCCATCATTATGCCTGATGCGTACTGAGGATACAAACACAGGTGTTGTGAGCGGTGGCAGGAGTAATCATGGAGTTCCCATCTACCACTGGGACAACCTTCAGCTGCACACTTTATTGGAGGCAAACCCCCGCTAAGGTCTAGGATCTGTTGCTATTCACTTCTGGATCAGCATTGTGTATTGCACAGTAAGTGGTCTTTTCCTTACTGACTGCTGGGTGTAAAGAGGAATAGACCTTACTCTTTTATTACAGGCACATCTAGCTAGCCTCATCATGCAAAATGAGAGTTTAACATTAGTCCAGTCATTTGAGTCTAACTCAACATAAAACATACCCCAATCTAACAGCAAAGTCTAGAACTGCTGATATACCACGCAGTAACCTCCCGAGTCTTGTTTTTTCTTTAGCAGTAACTACAGCAATAAAAGGTTGGAGGAGAGTATAAATATTTAAGGGCCAAAATAAATCTTTAAATGCTGAACAACCGACTTACGCGATGGGTAAACTGGAGACTGGTCCCGAGATGGCAGCTTGTCAAATAATGATAGAAAAAGCAAAACCTTGGCCATTCCTTCTCCATCAGGGTAGCATTAGTGTATGTCAGCTTTGTAATAGCTTAACTGGCTGGAGCCAGCAGATGGTGTTTTTATGGCCCTATATAAGCAGTATTAAGTCATTTTAACTCTTTCCCCATAACTCAGGTTTCCACATGAGGCTGCAGTTGTCCACCTCTCTCATCCTCTGAGATGCTCATGAGGAACAGAACTTGCATTTATTAAGCACCCATTAAGCACTAGACACTTCTCACAGGGATTTATTAACCCCAATTTACAGAGAACAACTACTAGAAGCAGAGCCAAGATTCGAACTATTTGTTTGATTTCATGGCCATAGCTCCTCCCACTATTGCCTCATCACCCCTCAACCATTATTTTCATTGATTAAATGCACAGGGAGGGGAAAAACAGCTGAAAACTGCTTGCTGACTGTCCTCCTAATCCATGACTGAGTGTACAAATCAGTAGGGCCTGTTCCCATTTGAAATTACTGCTAGTTAGGGTTTCTCATGTGTTATTTGATATATCGATTATTCTATTTTACACTTGTAGGAAGTACTGTCCCTTCAGATATGAAATTTTATCTTGATTCCTCAATCAAATTAATTCCACCATGCATTGATTAAACTCCTATTTAAGGCTTTCAGCATTTTAAAGCAGTTTTCAAAAAGGTAAAATCATGACTCCGTCCAAATCATATATGTCAAAGATTTTATTCAACTCATTAATTAATGAGGGAACCAATGAGATCTATATATCCAATTTCATAAATGAATGTTAAGGTTGCTGGGTCACATACAAAATTGATGTCTTACAGGGCATCATGACCTCTGAGGCTATCACTTCCAATAAACAGGTATTACTTGCCTCTCTACTGGACAAAAATTGACAGGTTAACCTATGCCCTTCTAGAGTTGTAAAATAGACCAGTCAATAGAAAATCAAGCCCAGAGGTGGGTTTAAGCACATGGTGATATCTTTTCCTTATTTTCAAGTTGTGGATAATTGTTCCGACCGTGTTTAAGACACTGAAGTAGAAAAGGTATGTGGTAGATGGTGCCTAGGAAGATCTAATCACTGTCTGCAAAGCCCTACAGTAAAATTTAAGGGTACAAAACTTGGATATGTTCATAACTTGAAAGGTATTCATAAGTAATAGGGTGATACTATAGTGTTAATTGTACACATTTGTGCTAAAATAAGTCAAAGTGGGAGGAAGATTATTACAAGCTGAGTTAATTAAGGAAGGAAGGCATCTTGGAAAAGAAAGTCATCTTTTGAGGAGAGCTTAACAAAAATTATAGAACCCAATTTAATTAAAATGAAAAATAAGAGTGACCAGACTCATGGCAGAGTAAAGGAAGACCCAGAGATGAATCTGGTCAGCATTGGTTTGCAACCTTGGTAGCCCACTGCCTTCACCTGGAGAGCTTTTTAAAATCATAAAGCCCAAGCTGTACCTAAGGTAATTAAAATCAGCATTTCTTTTTTTTTTAAAAATATATTAAATTTATTGTCAGAATGGTTTCCATACAACACCTAGTGCTCATCCCAACAGATGCCCTCCTCAATACTCATCACCCACCCTCCCCTCCCTCCCACCCCCCATCAGCCCTCAGTTTGTTCTCAGTTTTTAAGAGTCTCTTATGCTCTGGCTCTCTCCCACTCTAACCTCTTTTTTTTTTTTTCCTTCCCCTCCCCCATGGGTTTCTGTTAAGTTTCTCAGGATCCACATAAGAGTGAACACATATGGTATCTGTCTTTCTCTGAATGGCTTATTTCACTTAGCATCACACTCTCCAGTTCCATCCACGTTGCTACAAAGGGCCATATTCATTCTTTCTCATTGCCACATAGTACTCCATTGTGTATATAAACCACAACTTCTTTATCCATTCATCAGTTGATGGACATTTAGGCTCTTTCCATAATTTGGCTATTGTTGAGACTGCTGCTATAAACATTGGGGTACAAGTGCCCCTATGCATCAGTACTCCTGTATCCCTTGGGTAAATTCCTAGCAGTGCTACTGCTGGGTCATAGGGTAGGTCTATTTTTAATTTTTTGAGGAACCTCCACACTGTTTTCCAGAGCGGCTGCACCAGTTTGCATTTCCACCAACAGTGCAAGATGGTTTCTGTTTCTCCACATCCTCTCCAGCATCTATAGTCTCCTGATTTGTTCATTTTGGCCACTCTGACTGGTGTGAGGTGATACCTGAGTGTAGTTTTGATTTGTATTTCCCTAATGAGGGGTGATGTTGAGCATCTTTTCATGTGCCTGTTGGCCATCTGGATGTCTTCTTTAGAGAAGTGTCTATTCATGTAAAATCAGCATTTCTAAGGGTGGTGTCTAAGCTCCCCAGGTGATTTCAATGGGGAGCCATGGCTACTCAAGTGTGGTCCATAAACTGGCAGAACCAATAGCACTGGGACTTTGTTAGATCTCTAGGCTCTCAGTGCCCTCTTATACCATGGAGCTTAGGTATTGGTGTTCTTGTTGTTTGGTTAGTTGATTTTTAGCACCCTGTCTGATTCATTCTAATGTATAATCAGGGTTGAAAACTCACTATGTTAGGAAGCTACCTACTCTTGAGGGAAGAACAAATGTGATAAAAGTGGTATTTTAGGGATTGTCTGACAATAAAATATAGTTAGTTTTTGGTTTAAGTATCTAACAGTACCTTATAGCTAAGTAGTGGCAATTAAATACTGGGGATAGTTGTTGGAATGAAGAGAAAAAAAGTCTCTAAGAACAAGGATCAGAAAGAGTTAATAATAACTGGGTCGCCTCGGTGGCTCAGTCAGTTAAGTGTCCAACTCTTGATTTTGGCTCAGCTCATGATCTCACAGTCATGAGACAAAGCCCTGCATCAGGCTCTGTGCTGGGTGTGGAGCTTGCTTTTATATATACACACACACACACACACACACACACACACACATATATATATATATATATATATACACGTATATGTATATATATGTGTGTATATATATGTGTGTGTGTATATATATACATATATATGTATGTGTGTATATATATATATACACATATATGTATGTGTGTATACACACACACGCACACACACACACTCTGCTCCCCCCAAAAAAAGAAAAGAAAAAGTTAATAACTGGGATTATTAAAGGGAGAAAATATGAAGAATTATTAAAATATGCTACAAGATTGTGGGGAGGAGAATGAGTCAGAGTAGAATCAGCTCCAAATTGGAAACTTGGAAAAAGGAATTAATTTGGTGGGTATAATGGTTAATTTTATGTGTCAACTTAACTGGACTGGGACATGGGGTGCTCAGATATTTGGTCAAACTTTATTCTAGGTGTTTTCGTGAAGGTTTTTGAATGAGATGAACACTTAAATTGGAAGACTGAATAAAGCAGATTGCCCTCCCCAATGTGGGTGGGCCTCATCCAATCAGTTAAAGACCTGAATAGAACCAAAAGCTCACCTTCCCCCAAGTGAGAGGGAATTCTTCTTGTCTGACTGTCTTTGAACTGGAACACTGGGATTTTTGTGTCTCTTGACTCAAACTGAAGCATCAGCTCTTCCTGAGTCTCAAGCCTGGAACTACAGGAACTATTCAGGCTGGAACCACACCATCAGCTCCTGACCTCCAGTTTGCTGAGTGCAGACCTTAGGACTTTTCAGACTCTATAGTCACATGAGCCAATTCTTTACAATAAATCACACACGCACACACACACACACACACACACACACACATTATATGTATATATACATATAAAATATAAACACATGTTATAACAAAGAAGTCAGCCACCATCAGTTGGATTTAGTGGAGATTCAAAGACAGGGGAGTAGAAAAGAGAAGGCTTAAAGTATGTCCTCATTGAAGGCTGTCAGCATTGGGAAGCTGAGGGTCCACTAAGGCACCCTACCTAAGTAGTTCAGGGAACATATTTGTCTTTCTCTCATTGATCTGAGTTGGAGCAGGGGCAAAAATTAGGGAAGCTAGCAGTCACTGACCAAGTCCTAACTTTTCTGGGCCAATTGTTGCAGAGGTTGTGGGTCAGAGTTCCATTGTCACATATGGTCTGGCTCTTGTCCATTTTTATATTCACTCTCTCACATGTTTAGTGAATGCCCTACAATATTGGGTCCCATTTCTTGAATTTTTTCAATGACTTTTTAAAATCCCGTTCAACTTATTCAATACTATTTGGCCACATCCACATTTATACTTATACATTTAGATCTAAGGTCTCCAGACCTTAATCTCATCTGGCTTCTACTTTAGAACAGGGGAAGTATTTGACAACTATCTGTTGGAAAGGCCATCAGATCAAGAAACAACTGACAATGAGATCATAATAAATATATGCCACTCCATGAGGGGACTACACAGGAAAGCAAGGGAATTGGTCAAGAGGTAGGGTTGAGGAGCACCTGGGCAAGAGCCTTCATCTTGGTTTCCACAGGAAGAAACAGACAAACAAGGGTAGATGGATTTAAGATTGGCCCATTTGACTAAGTGAAATAAGTCAGTCAGAGAAAGATATCATATGTTTTCAGTCATATGTGGATCTTGAGAAACTTAACAGAAGACCACGGGGGAAGAGAAGGTGAAAAAAAATAGTTACAGAGAGGGAGGGAGGCAAACCATAGGAGACTCTTAAATACAGAGAACAAACTAAGGATTGATGGGGGTGGGGGAGAGGGGAAAATGGATGATGGGCATTGAGGAGGGCACTTGTTGGGATGAGCACTGGGTGTTGTATGTAAGCCAATTTGACAATAAATTATATTAAAAAAAAAAAAAAGATTGACTTGTTTGTGCCAGGGCATGGGAGGTGCTAACAGGAGTGGTTCTTGAGAGGCTGGGGAAGGTTCAGAAAGGGTATATATGGGAGACTCCTGAATCTGTAACAGTGTCAGGATTCTTAGCTACAAGTAACAGAAAGCAACTCTGGCTAGTGGAAGCAAAAAGGACATTTATTAGAAGGATATCAGCATCTCTCAGATTCAAGAGGAGACTCAAGAAGTGGACTTGGAAAATAGGAGAAACAAAGTGAGCTCCTGGTCTGACAGGGACAACAATCTAGTCTGCTTCCTGCTGCTACTTTTGCCATAAAGAATGACTTCTGTTCAGACATCTTTATGATGCACCCTCAAGAGTCTACATGCTGGGAGTTAGCCCCCAATTGGCCTAGTGAAGTCACTTGTCCACCTTGGCTTGTGCAGGCATAGGAATGAAGATAATCTAGCTCCTCAGCTTCCCTAGTGGGGCTAGTATCTATGACACACCATAGCCTTATGTGTACTTCTTTCGGGTATACTAGGCAGCGAAGGGCCTGGAATGTGGACAACCAGAAAAATAAAAAAATGTCCACAAGAGTCTTCCCTCTTCACTCAGCTGTTTTTGCTCAGGACAAAACCCAGACATTAAAAGTGTATGGTGTGTAAGATGTGCGATGTTGTGGGTACACACAGAGACTGCTCTGGCCAAGGGTAGTGATCCATCATGGGCCAGGCCTGCATTGTGCCATGCTCTTTCCCCCATAGTTTCCATCCTCCTCTACTGGACATTACTAAATATGCACCACGCCAGGTCACTCTAGCTGGGCATGTAGATGTACCTTGGAAAGATGGCCTTTCCATTTTCCTTTGGTTAGTAAGGACAACAGTGTCCTTGGGCAGGGAATAGAACTGGACATATGTGGTTTTATTATCTGCACTGATACAAACATTGGTTAATCTGAAAATTAAACTCCAATTTACAAATATCCTACTGTCCTATCATTCCTGAGCCTAGAACCTGTCACCTCTTGCTCTAAATTCGTAGGGCCCATGTATTCCCTATCAGACAACTGAGGATGTTGCTTTATACTATTATTTTATGAATGTTAGTCTTACTCACTTTTCTTTCCAGCATTTGAAGAGATCCTGAAACACAATCTTCTTCCAAAAACTGATTTTCAAAGTGAACATGTTGGGATAAGATCCAGGCCAGTCTTCTGAGTGATGCCACTTCTCAATATATGGCAACACAGGATCATCACCTGTGATTCCAGTGTCCCCTCAATCTGCAAACTTGCTGCTGTGTCCCATTAGTCTGAAAATGGAGTTTCTTGATTCTGTCTTCGATCTCCACCACTCAATTCTTTTTGATCCTAAATTTGTTTTCCTGCAATTGCTTGTGCTAGTCCAGGTTTTTCTGCTTGATGTGTTTTGAGGTTTACTAGTATCGGTGTACCATAGCTAAGATGGTATGATCCCACAAAATTGGAACCCAGACTCTTTGTTCAGTATCCAGCGCAGAGCGCAGATGACTTCTGGGTGTGAGTAGGTGTTGATGGTGATGGCGATTTGCAGATAAACAGAGAAAGTCTATAGCTCTAGCGGGATCTGAATTAAACAGCTTTTATCGGCTCACAGAGGATGCAGACCACTTATGTCTCTTGTCAAAAACCAGTGTTCCGATATCTGTCACCCCATTCCTGAATACTATGTTTCACACCAGCTAAATCTCTAGGTATCGGGAATACAATTTCCTGCTTCATGCTGGGCTCTGTGTAAAGGTTACTATTTGCTTCTGTTGACTGAGTTTTTGTAATAGGTTAAAGGATTTTTGTATGTGAGGTTTATGGAGCACTTGGGCTCTGTGGGGAAAACAGGTGTAAATTTTCAGCTATTAACCTAGTTACTTCTTGTGCCACTGAAATATTCTATTGAAGGTGCCAGCTGGGGTTAGCCACCGCACCAGCAAAGGCAGCAAGGGCATCCACAGACACAAGAAATATCTGTCACGTAAAATACTCCATACCATGCACCCATTAACCTCCTGATACAGCAGGACCAACAGAATAGGATTTGTAAAGGTGCTTAATATTTAAAGAATCTCATCCTGTGATACTGACCAAGAGTTACAGGTGGATACTGAGGTGGAAAGGCTACATGAAGTTTGCATCAGTGTGTAAAATGACAAATATGAGCTCCTTTCTTCAGATTTACATTGCACCGATTTTAAAGAGCCTTAGTTGGCAGGTACAATATTCAATACTAAATTATGTTTCCATATTTAGGAGGTACAAACATGTTATAAGACTCCCAGGGCCCTGTTTCTACCTCAGGCATTCAGGCTTAGCCTATGACCTTGGCAGAGCCATTCAGATTGCCATGAGCCCCTCTGTTTTCCATCTTGTTAAGTGGAAAGAATAATACTATGCACTTACTTTATGACACTGTGGTAAGGCTGAACCAGGCATTGTTTGCAAGGAAGTTCCCCGCTCAGAGCAAAGCACTAGAGAGGCACAGTCCTCTACCTCAGACTTGCACTGCACTCTTGAAAGATTGTTTTCCTTCTACCTTGCTATTGTCCAGTTTAGGAATGGAAAGAACATTGGGCTAGATAATAATAACAGCAATTCTAGTTGCTCTCATAACTGTTGTGATGTTAGTGTATAGAGAGTGAGGGCTTGCATTTCTATTTCTAATTATGCTTCCTTATTTAACCATACTTCTATTTTTTACATTTTGCTGCTTTGATATCTGGGGGGATATGACCCTGGGGGAACTCCCCTTCCAGAGCCAACCAGTTCCTACACACAGTAAACTTTTCTTCCTCAACTGTACATTTCAAATGCAAACAACCAACCCAGAGCCACACCCAACCTCCTATATCAGACTTTCGGGGTCTGAGCTGCTATTCCCCTGCCCTCATTACTTCAGGACCAGGTTCCACATAACTAGGGACAGCCCCTATGGCCCAGAGACCACTGAAAGTAACCATTGGTCTACCAAACTAATTCCTTTTTCCCCAAGTTTCCAATTTGGGGCTGATTCTACCTTAACTCCTTCCCTTCTCCACAATCTTGAATCTGAGAGACGCTGATAATCCTTCTAATAAATGTCCTTTTTGCTTCCACTAGCCAGAGTTGGTTTCTACAATGAAGACTCTTGACATGATTACAGATTCTGGAATCTCCCACACATACCCTTCCAGAACCTTCCCCAGCCTCTCAAGAACCATTCCTCATAGCAGCTCTCCATGCCCCCCCCTTCCACTTATTGGAAGGCTATTGGGACCTATGTCACAAAAACAGCATGCTAAGTTCTTCCTGTGAATTTATTTGCCTTCCAATTCCTTTTCTGATATACTTAATGCCTGAGAGATTTCTCTGAAACTCTACCACCTACTGCAAATATTCCAGCAACACAGAAGTCTGAGCTGAATGATCTGCATGCTGTAGGAGACACTCCAGAATCGGCAACCGGGCAAAATGCAAACTTTTCAATACTTTAAATGCAATGCATTCTCATCATGTACCCAGGGCTATTTTATTTAGTTAGGTTTTCAGGGAATCTAACTTCTATTTGTCAGGTTTATGGTGTTGATGCTTCCCTCCCTCACTGAGGTGTTCAGAGTCTTAATTAGATAGAGAATGTGAAGTGCTTTGACAGCATCAGATGAAAAGTGCTAGAGAAATCCCTAGGGAGTTCCTTTTTTTTTTTTTTTTTTTTTTGGCTCAAGAGACACAAGAAAATTAGAAAGCTTTAACAATTGAGCTAAGGTTTACAAGTAAACTTTTTGGTTTTTCTTGTGTGTCTTTGTGTGGCATGGTACAAAGTTTGAATTTGTTTTTAATCTCCTAACTGTAAATGAAAGAGCCATGTTGAAACCCCCTGTAGGACACATGAAATTGAAGTTCTCCATGATGGGTCTGTGGGATGTAAGCAATCAAACTATTGTCTGCAGACCTTGAATCTTTTCAGCAAAGGGGAAATCCTGCCCAGACTCATGTATTTAGTTAATACTTCCAAAGGGAAATCTGGGATCCAAATTTTAGCAGAGTTTGCACCCCATCCCCTAAAATACACATCTCCTGAGTGGATTGGGGGGGGGGGCCCTTCCCTGAGATTGAGACATAATATTCATTTGTTTCTTAGGGTTTGAATTTGGGGTTCATTTAATTATGTCTCAGGAAGCCAAATCCTCTGCTTTGAGGCAGATAAATGATGGTGAACAGCAGTATGCACGAATCAAAAGCCTTTCATTTCTAATGAAAGGATGTGGGTAGAGGCAGGAGTCTCCACTGAGCCAGACTCCACAAACAGGGACTCATGTACCACCCCGGGGAGGGAGGCAGATGCTGATCCTAGAGTTGTGTGCAAGTAGCAGACTGGTGTGTTTGACTGACTCCTCGAGGGTGAGACCAGCGGAGAGCGAGGAGAAACCCAGCAGGCCTGTAGCTCTGCTCCCCCAGAATCTGAGCCTGTGCAAGAGCCACCTTTCCAGGGAAGGTTTTTTAAATGTAAAACTCATCTAATCTCTCTTTACTCCCCAAATTGTTCACAACGTATCCTTTTTCCATTTTATATCTCATAGAAAGGTTGGCTTTAAACAACAACCCAAAAATCTTTGTTTCCGTATTTGAGAACAATTCCAAAGAACTCACCTAGGAGAACTGGAAAAATCTATGTGCAGTATATATATCTGGAAAGGATATGTTGGTTTCCTTTGAATATTCCTATGTATTTTCACAAGAAAAACAAATATTTGTTTGTTAATATGTAATAAAGTATCATTTCAAATGAGTAAAGGAAAGACAGAGCTGGGACAACTGGCTATCCTTTTGGATAAAACAAATCTGGATCCCTAAAGGACTCTATACCAAAATAAATTCCAGATGGATCAAATATTTAAATATAGTTAATAATATATTTTTGTACAAAAAATAAATCAGTGAATTTTGTATATCATCTCTTATGGAAAAATCCTTTCTAGACATGACGTAAGATTCAGAAATATAAAGGAAATGATTAGTAAATTTAACTACATAAAATGTTAAAATTCTTTATGACTAAAATGTCCTAATCGAAGTCAAAAGATAAGTGACAAACTGACAATTTTTAACAATTGTGACAAAAAATTCATGTCATGAATAAATCAAGATTTTTTAATAAATCTATTTTAGAGAGAGGAAGAGAGAGAGAAGCCAATAAGAAAATCACTAAATAACCTGAACAAGCAGTTCACACAAAATAAAATAGCCCATAAATGTGGAAAGGTTGAAACTTACTCATAATTTTAAAAATACAAATTTGAAAAAAAATTGAGTTCCTCCCATTATCCTGACCAAGATAAAATATTTGCTAATTTTGGGTGTTACCAAGGATGTGAAAAAATGGGCACTCACTCACTACCATCGAGCGTGGATTGGCATAATTTTTAAAAGGCAACTGGCTATGTCTAACAAACTTACACCTCTAGAAATTTATCCCACAGATATACAAATACAAACGTAAATAAATATTTGCTGCAGCATTATTTGTAATAATTAAGATTCTGGCAATATCCTGTATATCCATTCAGTAGGGAATTGGTTAAGTAAATTATGGAAAATCTATACAGTAGACTGCAGCCATTATAAACATTGAGGTAGATCTGTATGCACTACTATAAAAAGGTGTTCAGGATAGATAGTTAATTACACAAGGACAGTTGCAGAAATGCGTGAGTGTAGTATGATTTCACTTGTGGAAAAAAATGTGCTTGAGATGCAGACTCACTGGACATTTCTGGAAAGAGACACAGAAAATTTCTAAGAGTCATTTTTCTCTACATAGTGGGAATTTCATTTTCATTTTTACTCTTTTGTACTTTTGAAATTTTTACCATGGACTTGCTTTACCTTTACAGCTTAAAATCTAGTTTAAAAATAGAGGCTCACCTACTACTTACCATTAATGAAATCAAAAGTTTTACTCAACAAATATATACTAAGGGACGCTGAGGATATCAAGTTGTCTACAATGCAAGCCCTGCCCTCCAGGAGCTCACCTTATGTCTTGAGAGGTGGGGAGAGACAGGCATATAAATAAACCATTGCCCCCCTAGTTAAGTGCAGCAGAAAGACACCCATCCTTCAGGATACCCAACACTTTCCCAAGCAGGACTCCGAAGAAGCCCACCCTGAGCTCACTCGCACAAACCACAGCCTTTCTTGTCATCTCAGACGCCAGAATAAAAACCCAACCAGGACACAGGGTCTTCACAGGACCCCCCTGGAATTGGAATAGAGCCATCCTCTGAAAGTCTTTTGTCAGTCCATCAATGAAACATTAACCTTTGGAACTCATCTGTCAGAAAGCCTGGGTCAAGGGATCTGGCCGGCTCTCAAACATGAGCCCACTCTCCACAGGAACTGCAGGTCTATTAAGCCTTACATACGGAGCAATTATGAGGAAGAGGGAAAGTGAACGCTTGAGGCTTTCATAATGGGCAGAGGGGTCTCGGCTATGGCTGTGTAACAAGTATTATTGGCAAAGCTTCGTTGCCCCTCCCTCCAAACCCCGCTTTAATGCTAACATCCGGCTTGTCAAAAGAGCTTGTTTTATAGCTGTAAGGAGAGCTCAGAGGTAGAGTGATTTCCCAGCTCTCCACACTTCCAAATGGCAGGACTCCAAAGTCTGCATTCTTCCCACACAGCCCTGCTGTCAGAAGAAGAAAATCGAGGTCAAGAAACAATCCAGCATATAAAGATGAACCGGGCCCTTCAGAGTTCTGGGCCCCACGTGGCCCTTCCACCTGCAGCTCCTAGTGAGCACACACTTTGCTGTGAAGATCAGCAAATGGGACTAATGAGGTGGTATAGTGTGATCCCGCTGGGAATATGGCCTTGTGCAGAGATCCTAATCAAAAGATTTCACAAACTCGGGCAGAAATTAAAGATGAGGCAAGTTCCGCTAGGTTGGGCAGGGGAAGATGTCATCACCCCTCATCAGCAGCCCCAAGCGAGTACAACTTTCATGAACAACTTTGGCCTCTTTCCTTCATACTGTGTATTATCTCAACAGGCCTCCAGAGGGGCTCCCTGTACATGAACAGCATGAAATAGCCCCACCATTTTCACAACCACTACTCAGAGAACCAGACAGAAATATTGTGTGGGTGGGAAGGGATAACAGAGAAGTTCCCACCACTTTCCACTGGCAACAAAAGCCCCCTGACAGGCGAGAACTCTCCAGAGGACTGGAGAGAAAGAGTCAGAGGCCTGGTCTTTTGGACCAATGTGGCCAGACCTTAGACGAATCACAACCTCTCTGGACACAGTTGCCTTGTCTGGAAAATACTGCCTGCCTCACAAACTATCAGGGTAAGTAGAGACATTAGTGTGTGAGCTTCATAAATGTAATGTCATATTAGCATGTACCCCTTGTCAGGTAGCTGACATGTACGTTTCCTATCTCTGGGATATCATCCCCTTATAGTCAAGAAGCAGAGAAATGCAGAATATCTGTGCAATAGGTGCTCAAACTTCATATACATTTTCGGGACACCTGGGTGGTTCAGCTGGTTAAGCATGCAACTCTTGGTTTCAGCTCAAGTCATGATCTCACAGTTTGTGAGATACAGCCCTACATCAGGCTCTGTGCTGACAGCAGGGAGACCGCTTGGGATTCTCTCCCTCTCTCTCTCTGCCCTTCCCCCACTTGCGTGCATGAGCACTCTCTCTCTTTCTCTCTCTCCCCCCCAAAAAAAAAAAAATTCCTATACATTTTCAACTTCAGGGGAGGCTCAGCAGATAATAAAAAAAGGGACTTACTTCATATTTGTCCTTCGAAAGAGATTAAATAAATTTCACAAATATTATTTTATTTCTCCACAGAAAATACCAAGGAAAGGGGAAAGAGGAGTGTGGGTGTGATGGGACACTGTAATGATAACAGTGTAATAGTGTGTTGGTCTACTGCTTGGTGCCCAGTTTCCTCACTGGTAACAGTTCCTACTTCATAGGCCACTGGAAGCAGGTAGTTCATGCTGAGTACCCAGGAAGCCTCTGTTCTGTTGTCCACAGCCCCATTCTGTGCTGGAGAAAATGAGGCAGAGATGATAACTTCCTCTTTCAGGAACCAGAAAGTGAAGTGCATTCCAGAGAAAGACTGATCCCCAGTCTGTGGCTTTCTCAAACCTGCCCCTTTGTTTTGTTTTCTACAATACAAGGACAAAACTCCTTACTGGCCTCCCTGCCTCCTTGTCCTGCTCCAGTCCTTCATTTCTGTTTTTTATCCTGTCTTTCTAATTTCCAAGGGTCAGGTCAAACCTTTCATTCTCCAAAATGCCCTTCATTTCTACTCAACATTTATAAAAAACTTTTTTTAAATGTTTGGTTTTTTTTTTTATTTTGAGAGAGAGGCTAGAAAGAGAGGGAGAGAGAATCCCAAGCAGGCTCCTTGCTGTCAGCACCAAGCCTGACACAGGGCTTGATCTCACAAACCGTGAGATCATGACCTGAGCCTAAATCAAGAGTCCACACTTAGCCTACTTAGCCACCCAGGTGCACCACCCCCCCCACTAGGATTTATAAACTCAGTTTGGGCCCCTCCCCCAGGCCTCTTATACTCTCAGGCTCCACCCATTCACAAGCCCCTCCTATTCTTGGGATTTCCATCCCCCACTCATAGGCCCTTCCCACTATGGGGTTCTATGTGAGTAGCTACTCTTCTTTTACCATTCTGAACTAAGATGACTACAAATTTTACCTTAATTTTACACAACATTTTGGAGACTAGGTTGTAATATTTAACATGATTTTATTCCAGGCTCAGAGATAGGAGAAAAAAAATGGCTGTTTTGAGGACTCCAAGATTGGCCTTTCTCAGAAACCCCCCATAGGGGGCGCTGTCTCCCTAGGCAGGTCATCTTCCTATACCCTCTAGAGTGTTCACAACACATCTAGGCTAGTCCATGACCAGGTCCAGAAATCAGATCCAAAGGGGCCCCAATCTAAGGCCTACCATCCTGCTATTGCCCAGGACAAATGATAATAGGAATGTTGGAACTGTTTACTCTCTCAAAGAGAAACCCATCACTGCCCAACTGGATGGGCTTGACCTCCAGTCACAAACAGGAAGACTGCTCCATATCCAAGTCTGAGTTGTATCAAAGGTACAGTCCAGGGTGTACTCCCCCATTTTGGTCTTGCTCTTTTCTTACAGCCTTGCTCCAGTGCAAGGTGAAGACCACTCTTGCTGTCTTTTCCTGCCCTCCTCCAGTCTTCATACCAACAAAAAAACAAGTGACAATCTTTACCCATAGTTCACTCTAAATCAATACACAAGAAAGCAAGCATTTCTCTAAAAGAAATAGAGTCTTCAGAGATGCAAGAAGCCAACAAAATAAACCTTCACAGTTTAGTTCCTTTGAGCCACAGCCTCTCAGACACATCTTCTGATTATAGTGTGTGTCACATTTACCTAATAAAATTGTATATTTGAGTCCTTTCCATAACAAAGAAAAGGATGCTTCAAAAGATCCTCCAGTCTTTATTTCATTCAAGAGAGAAAATTGCTTAGAGTTTGAAATGCAGGTTTATCAGCTTTCATCACTCCCCTCTAGGTCCTGAGAATCTTAGGACCAGGCTTTCACCAAGATTCAGACTCTTGCCAGCCTTCTCTGATGAAAGGAAGGAAACACAGAGCTCAGGAATGGCTACTCACACCTGATATTACTGAAGAATATCGAATTTATTCCCCAACACCATTTCCTTTTCATTGTCTTTTCCCTCTGCAGTGATAATGGAACTTTGCCACAAGCCCACACCCATCCTCTTCAGCTGGGACTTCCTATCTCACCCTACTTGAGAGCCCAAGAAGTGAGTGATGATACACAGCCTTGAGGTTTCCAGACAGCAGGAAGGGCAAAGGCTCCCTACCCCTGAAAGCAAATGTCTTATAGAAATGTCCAATCTCTCTCTACGGGAAGTTCTTGTTTTGACACAAATTATATAGAAGAAGGAGGGGAAGGCCCTGAAAAACAAATGAACAACTTTTTAAAAAGCTTTCAGAAACAAATGTAAAATTCATTAAGAAAAGTAAATGGAAATTTTATGGCTGATGCACAGATAAATTCATTGCTGCCTCTTAATTTATCAAGCCTACATACAAGAGTGTATACCAAATTAATTGGAACTAACAGCCTCTCAAAAACTCTAACCAGCTGCACACTCAGGGTAAACTAGTCGGAACAAAATAAAGAACCCCTCCTCCTTCTCGCAAGCCTTGATTGAATTAGAGGCTAAGTTTTCTAAACTCTAAAAATGTCAAGCAACTTTGTTCTTCCATGACTGCCAAGCCATTATCTGCTGTTCAGGACCAACCTGGGTTACAACTAGATACAAATGGGGTTTTCTTGAATATTACAAATTTCAATTCTGGGGCACCTGTATGGCTAAATTGATTAAGCATCGGACTTCAGCTCAGGTCATGATTTCATGGCTTGTGGGTTCGAGCCCCATGTCAGGCTCTGTGCTGACAGCTCAGAGCCTGCAGCTTGCTTCAGATTCTGTGTCTCTGGCTCTATCTGCCCCTCCCCACTCACACTCTGTCTCTCTCTCTCTCAAAAATAAATAAACATTCAAAAAAAATTTTTTTAAAGAATCTTAATTCTGGGTGGCTCAGTCAGTTAAGCATCTAACTCTTGATTTGGGCTCAGGTCATGATCACACAGTTGGTGAGATGGAGCCCCGCATCAGGCTCTGCACTGACAGCACAGAGCCTCCTTGGGATCCTCTCTCTCCTCTATCTCTGCACCTCTCCCTGCTCATTCTCTCTCTCTCTCTCTCTCTCTCTCTCTTTCTCTCTCTCACTCTCTGTCTCAAAATAAGTAAATAAACATTTAAAAAAAAAAAAAAAGAAGAAGAAGAATCTCACCATAGCTATGAAGTCATGATCAAAAAGTTCTGGAAAAGAGAGATGTTCTAACACTGACCTTAAATGGTGTTCTCATCCAGGTGGAGTTGAATATGAATTATTTACTTCCCATTATTTTCTAGGATAGCTTGGAGAGAAGGCTTTTAATCCCTTTTTTAGGTTAACACTCTGGTTCTTAGACACGGTTTCCAAACAGGCTATCCAGTAGATACAACAAGAAAACCAAAGAGACTCTTTAAGTCATTTCAATTATTTGCTTAAAATAGAATGTGTAGGCCATGTCCCCTTGAAGATAAATCTGCACTATTCACCTTAATCTAAAATAAAGCCTTGTCAGACCATTGTAAATATTATTTTATTAGTAAATATTAATTATTCATTTTGACAATTTAACAATGTTAATTTTATGAATAACAAGTAACATTTATTGAGGGTTTAGGATATGCAAGGCAATGTGCTAAGCATTATATACGTATTATCTCATAGAACCATCACAACAACCTGATGAGATCTATACTACTACAATTCCCATTTTAAAAATGAGGAAACTGATATTCAGAGAAGTTAAGTAACTTATCCAAGGTCAGACAGCTAGCATGTCTGGTCCAACCTTAAGTTTGTTGTGAAAGCTCAACCATCAGTTGATGGCCTGATAGGTAAAAGGTAAAGGCAGAAGCCTTCAGGGCTTTGTCCTCAGAGACACCACAGAGAATTTGGGTGAGCCGACAGGAAAGCTTTATTTTAACAACCACAGATAGAAGGTGGTTTTAGTCAAAAAGGTGTTAAGGCTGGATTTTGATCCTTCTGTTTAGGATGCCAAATCCAAACTCAGAGGCTTTCAAACTCCTACAGAAGATGCCCTGAGATTCACCCACATGGAGAGAGGAGAAAACTTCCACATGATTCTACAAATTACTCATTTGGAGTTACATAGTTAAGAAAGAAGAGATAATCTGGAAACAAACAACTCCTCACTTACAGTTATTAGAAGTGCTGGCCAGTTACTGTAAGAGGGAAAGTCTTCTGAGAAAAACAACTCCCTAATTTGAGTTACCTATTCTTTTTATCTCTTCCACACCACTGGGAGATCTTAGACAACTTCTAGAAGGCATCTTTAGGATAGCAACAGCCTGAGTCAGTATTGTCCATGGACTGGGGCAGCCTAATAAAGTCTGAGGAGTCTTCTCATAAAGGGGCAAAAAAGAACAACCCCTAAATGGCAAGTTATTTTTCCTTGCAAGGTGTTATCACAATTTATCAATATGATAAACATTTGCTGGTTGCCTTCTGTATACCAGACTCAAAGTAAGATCTGAAGACCCAAAAATGAGTAATCACAAGCGATTTCCCCTTTCCCCTTTAATGAAGAGAGTGGCGATTCAAATGAAAAATTACAGTCATTTTAAATAAGGGGCTTTGGGGCTGGAACACAAAGGTAAATGCTTTGATCAGTCTATACCTTTTCAAAGATATATCTAATTAGGTCTCTGGAGAACTGATAACTTCAGACTTGCAGCATTTTGTGTATACGGTTGTTTTAACTGTGTTTTGGGATGACTGCTTAATTAGGTACTTATAGGAGGTAGTGAGGAAGCAAATACATATGGAATTTGTTTCAGTGGTGGTTTTGGCAAAATCTCTATATCAGATAGAAAGTCATTTTTCTGTGAGTACAAGGAAATCTAATTAATAGCAGCCTAAACGTATAAGGTACTTGTCTCACCTAGCAAGAAGTCTGTAAGTACTTTCAGTGCTGGCAAAGTAGCCCAAAATTGCTACCAGATACTGAATCCTCTTTTTCTCTGCCATCCTTACCATGTTAGCCTTCATTCTCATGCCAGTTGCCTCCTGATTGCCAGTGGCTGCCACGTTGCCAGCCATCATGTTTGAGTTCCAGAGAAGAAGAAGGAAGAAGGAAAAGAAGAGACAGCAGATTTTGGCTTATATCTCATTGGCCAACACTATCATATGGCCCCTGCTGACTTCAAGGCAGACCAGAAAATCCGTTTTTCTTTGTTTTTTTGTTTTTGTTTTAACAGCCTTTCTAACAGAGACAGAAAAGGGAGAAAGAGGTTGGAAATGTAAAGTTAGTCAATAAAGACTATCTGTTACTCCTCTCACCTATACAGAGAGGCCTAGACCAGTTTTTAGGGTTCCTAGATGTTTTATTTTATTTTTTATTTTATTTTTTATTTTTTTTTCAACATTTATTCATTTTTGAGACAAAGAGAGACAGAACATGAACAGGGGAGGGGCAGAGAGAGAGGGAGACACAGAATCCGAAACAGGCTCCAGGCTCTGAGCGGTCAGCACAGAGCCCGACGCGGGGCTCGAACTCACGGACCATGAGATCATGACCTGAGCTGAAGTCGGACACTTAACCGACTGAGCCACCCAGGCGCCCCTCCTAGATGTTTTAAAAGGAAGAAATGCAAAAAAAAAAAAAAAAAAAAGGCAGTTTCAAGAAATGTCGTATTGTTGCAATGTATATATCATGCATTTCTAACAAATGGGCTTTCTTGATGCACTAACTATAGGTAGAACCTCATTTGCCAGTACCAACCTTTGAGAGGCCAGGCCAAATGGTGTTCCTACCTTCCCATTGCTCCCCCACACCTCCATGGTAAGTGTTGGTCATGGGCTCCATCAGCAATGATGATGGGAAAGGCCTGGAGGCCCTCTCAATGAGTGTTCTCAAGAGAAATTTATCATGACCGTCTTCCACATAAACCAGAAGAAGGGAATCTGGAATCAAAAGGAGAGAGAAAGCTCCTGAAAAGAATCTCTATAAATCATAAAGGGATATCACTTAATAATGTTCACAAATTAAGAAAAGAGAAACCTAAAATATGTAGGACTTATGTGTTATTTTGAAGGAAATCACAGATTTTTGCTTTACACTATTCCTAAATGAGTGCTTCCCTTTTTTTTTTTTAAGTTTATTTATTTATTATTTGAAAGAGAGAAAGAGCACAAGATCATGAATGGCAGAGGGGGTGGGGCAGAGAGAGAGAGAGAGAGAGAGAGAGAGGATCCCAAGCACGCTCTGCACTGAAGTGGAGCTCAATCCCACAACCGTGAGATCGTGACTTAGGCTGAAACCAAGAGTTAGACACTTAGAGGACTGAACCACCCAGACGTCCCAAATGAGTATCCTTCTTACATTCATCCAAAACTCCATGTCCAGGTACAGTAGCCATGAGCCACATGTGGCTGTTGAGCACTTAAAATGTGGCCGGTCCAAACTGACATACACTGTAAGTATTAAATGCATACTAGATTTCAAAGACTTTGTAAGAAAAAAAGAATGTTAAGATATCTCATTCATAACTTTTATGTTGAATATATGTTGGAACAATAATATTTTGGACATAGGAAATCAAGTAAAACATATTATTAAAGTTAAGCTCACCTGTTTATTTTTTTTAACGTAGCTACTAGAAAATGTAAAGTTACATACGTGGCTCATACCTGTGGCTGACATGATATTTCTATTGTACTGAGCTGGTCTAGAAGGATGATACCTTACAAGCGCCTATCTCTAACAGGTGCTGTGGTGCCCCGCCCATGTGCCACTGGCCCATTTCTGAGTTCACCAGCAGCCTCGAGGACCATTACATGCATGCCAACAGCTTCCCCATGCCCTCCGTAAGGCAGGATCTCTCTACTTCTCTGCCTGAAGGCCTTCACTGGTGCCTTAGGAACTTGCTCAGGGCAGCCCACGATTTAATGCTCCCAGGAGCAACTTCCAATCAATAGAGGATGAATAAATGCCCCATCTTCAGCAGGCCTTCGGCAGGACAATTTTTTTAAATTTACTATTGAAGTATAGTTGATATACAATGTTATATTAGTTTCAGGTGTACAACATAGTGGTTTGACAATTCTACACATTAGTCAATGCTCACCACAGTAAATGTTGTCGCTATCTGTCACCATACAACATTATTGCAATATTATTGACTATATTCCCTCTGCTGTACTTTTAATCTCCATGACTTATTATTTTGTAACTGGGAGTTTGTACCTCTTAATCTCCACCTACCCTTTGACAACCACCAATTTTTTCTCTGTATTTAAGGATCTATTTGGTTTTTTATTTGTTTTTTAGAGTCCACATATAAGTGAAATAGATTGATATTTGTCTTTATCTGACTCATTTCACTCAGCATAATACCTTCTAGGTCCATCTATGTTATCACAAATGGCAAGATTTCTTTCTTCTTTTATAGCTAAATGATATTCCATTGTGTATATGTATATGTCTTCATTATCCATTCATCTATCAATGGATACTTGGGTTTCTTCCATATCTTGGCTACTGTAAATAATGCTGCAATAAACAGGGGTGCATATATCTTTTTAAAAAAAAACTGATGTTTTCATTTTCAGCTTTGAAGTGTGTTCTACAAGGCCTCTCAGAGGGCCCCCAAACAGAGCTGAGTCCCAGTTGCCCACAGCAAAAGCTTATTCATTAATATAGATTTTATTGACTCTTGTCCCTTTCCAGCTTACCTTACTCATGCCTCCTGGAGGCACCTCACAAATGAACCCCCTGCCCCAGTGTTTTCCTCGCCTCTGCTTCAGGGGGCCCAAACTAGGAGAACAACTCAAACATTTTCACAGCCCCTCTTTATAGGGCCCATGCCAAGTATGCTTTGACTTTACAACTCATGCTGAAGTTTTTTTCCTGGGCTCTTATCAGAGAAGATGTCTTTAATTACTATTGTTTTTCATCAATTCATTTAGGACTCTATTGTCAGTGGCCTTAAAAAAGGACAAAAAAGATCCTGTTCTAATTAAACAAATAGTGTATCATTTGAAAGAGTTTGCATATTTTTTCCTTTCCAAGTAATTTGTTTACATTTAAACTGTGCTTATGTAGTGTTGTCTTAATTATCAAGTCATTAAGGACATTGATGTGGTCCTTTAAACCATTTTGTTTTGCTTCGGGGCAGTGACAGTTTCTTATAGATAGAATCAAACTCCACAAGATTAGTAAACACTTTTCTCATCTGATCTGCAAAGAGGGGCACAACCAGTGGGGTTACAGGGTTGGTGGGGGACAGCCCCCATTCCCTGGGCTCTGCAAACAAGGATCAAACAGTAGGTATATCTATCAGGTATTCTGGATGCCCTGACCTGCAACACAGCCCTCGCCCTCTGATCCCGATGCCTGCTCTAACAGTAATGGTACAGTTAAAAAAAGAAGAAGAAGCAGAAGAAGAGGAGGAAGAGGAAGAAGAGGAAGAAGGAGAAGAAGAAGAAAGCTTTAGCCACCAAGGGATACAGATTTCAATCCTGTCTCCACCACTTGCTAGTATGACCTTCAAATCACTCATTCTTTCTGAGCCTCAGTTTCCCTATCTATTGTATGAGGGTGAGGGCTATTACAGAGTGAGCATGAGGAACATTTGACCCATGTTTATAACAGTCTCATGTTTAGATTTTTTTTAATTTTAAATTTATTTACCTAAATTCAATTAGTGAACATACAGTGTAGTATCGGTTTCAAGAGTAGAACCCAAAGATTCATCACTTACATATAACACCCAGTACTCATCCCAACAAGTATCCTCCTTAATGCCCATCACTCATTTAACCCTTCCTCCCACCCACACCCCCCCACTAACCCTCAGTTTGTTCTCTGTATTTAAGAATCTCTAATGGTTTTCCTCCCTCTCTCTTTTTATCTTATTTTTCCTTCTCTTATGTTCATTTGTTTTGTTTCTTAAATTCCACTTATGAGTGAAATCATATGATATTTATCTTTCTCTGACTGACTTATTTCACTTAGCATAATACACTCTATTTCCATCCACATTGTTGCAAATGGCAAGATTTCATTCTTTTTGATTACCGAGTAGTATTCCATTATATGTATAAATCACATCTTCTTTATTCATTCATCTGCTTTTTACACAGTCTTCAAATAAAATCTGTGTATATACATGTGTTTAAATGCACACATAAATATACATATATATTAAGGTTTTAAAAAATCTACATTTTTATATACTTTTCTGGCATTTCTCTAGTTTTTGACACACTAGCAGCCTTAGATGTATCTTGGGCCTCTCTAGACCCAGACCATGAAGAGAATAAGAACTCCTATATGTCCAACAGTGGCTTTCATCAGGGCACAGTGAGAATTAGAAAACAGGAGACTTGTTCCACACAACCTGCCCTTTCTTTCTTCCCTTTCAAGCTTCACATGCAACCCTCCCTGAGCCTTCCCACTATAGCCTTTCTGTAGTCCCTGGAGTCCCCCATACTCTATCTTTCATCTTGTGTCTGGCTGTCAAAACGGGCATTCATGTGGACTGTCATTCCAGGAACAAATACTTGGTGTGGCCTCAGATTGCTCTCCTTCATGAATTATCTCCATAGAAGGCCCTAACACTCTCTTTCCCGATCACTAGACTAGACCCTGGTTCTCTATCCCTGTTGGATAATATATCCAGCAAAATCACTGGCATGCACTACTCAGCCATTGCTGTTTCCCCTTCTTCTGCCTAATATGTTTCTTCTGGTCTCAGATCTCAGGAATCTGGAAGTTTATTCAGTGTTTCGTTTAATTGGAAATAATTAATGTGTGCCTACAAAGTACAGAGAGCACTTGCTAGATTCTAAAATAAGGGAAAAAAAGATGAGAGGTTCAAAGAGATTTAAAATGTGGCCACTTGAGGGGCACCTGGGTGGCTGAGCTGATTGAGCTTCTGACTCTTGGTTTCTGCTCAGGTCATGTTCTCAGAGTTTGTGGGATCAAGCCCCATGTTCAGCTCTCTGCTGACACTGCAGAGCCTGCTTGGGATTCTCTCTATCCCTCTGTCTCTGTTCCTCTCCTGCTCGCTTTCTCTCTCTCTCTCAAAATACACAAATAAACATTAGATAGATAGATAGATAGATAGATAGATAGATAGATAGATAAAATGCAGCCACTTGACCTTCTGGGAATTTATAATCTAGCTGAATCTAGTATACAAAACCTAATGGATCCTCAACAAAAGCTTGTTAAATGAATAAAAGACATCTACAATACAATGAAAAGTTAAAAAAATTTTATGAGGGTTTTGATGAGGTTTGAGATGCTACTGACAGAGACACCTAGGAATGCCCAAATCCTGCCATAGCCTACCTCCCTTCCACACTGTGAGATCCCTGATACAAGGGAAAAGGACAAATAGGAATTAAAGAACTCTGTTATTTTTAATTTCCTGGAAATACGTGTGATTTAATTTCCTGTGAAATGTTGGTTGATAACCTGATAGAATCATGTGTTCTGGCAGAAGGCCAAATGCACCTTTGCCATCTTCCTAAACCCAAACCCTAATCTTGGGACTACACCACACTCTGGCTAGAAGCATTGTATAGGGTAGGCACACACTGAGCACCCACAGTGGGGGAGGAGGAAGAGAGAGGGAAGCCGGCCAGACCTGCCAAAGACTGCCTATCCAATTGCTGGTTACGTTTCTAAGATCACTGAAGGGAGGCAACACCTATATGTGAAACTAACACACAGTGGCCCTGACTCCTAGCAAACATGGCCCCAGTTTTGCCTCTCTTCCTGCTAGGCTGATGTGAAGCCGTGTCTCCTTACTTGACAAGAAAACGGCAGACAGAAAAATGCTCTAAGACTCAAGGATGAGCAAATTCACTTTGGGCCAGAAGAATAAAAAGGGGAACAGGGTATTATTTGGCAGAGCTGCTCTTGCCTTAAACATGGAAGAGTCTTTCCGTTTCAAGTAAGGTCAGCGATAAATCTGCTCCTCCCCAACTCTCACCCCCCTGAACATCCTAGGTTTTCTTATAAGCGGGCTTGCTGTGTATTGCTTAGTATCTCCTACAATCTCAATAAGATGCTTGCTCCAGGAACAACCCAATTCTAGTCCATTACCAGCAAGCTGATCCCTCTTCCTAGCATACAGAAGAGAGCAAAGCTACTTGGTTGTCTAATGATATTCTTTTCGCAACTTCTTTCTGGGTATTTTCCATAATTGAATTGTCTGCAAACAAAATAAAAATTGTTGCTTCTAATAGTACGTGGCACTTCCTAGACCTTTTGAGTGAAATGTAACAAAGCACTCGAAACAAATGTTCATTAACTGTGTAGTTCTGGGGACAAGACAGTCTACATTTCTTAAATGAAAGAGTGCAAGCAATCTAAAAATGTGTAAGAAATAATGAGTAACTCTTGTTCATGAGGTATTATGGAAAATAGCATTTTGGGACAAAAATTAATTTTATTTTTAAAAAAAAATTTAATGTTTATTTTTTTGGGAGAGAGAGAGACAGAGAGCGAGTGAGTGCATGAGTGGGGAGGGTGCTGAGGGAGAGGGAGACAGATTCCGAAGCAGGTTCCAGGCCCCAAGCTGTCAGCACAGAGCCTGACGCAGGGCTCAAACTCCCAAATCACAAGATCATGACCTGAGCCTAAGTCAGACTGAGCCACCCAGGCGCCCCGACAAAAATTAATTTTAAGATGTTCTTTATTTCACTTAGTTAACATATGATAGAGAGAGAAAAGTTATATTTTATGTTAGCTAGAGGAAATACCTTAAATATTTTGTTAACCCAACCCCTTTTATCTATTCTATCCCATTCTGTTACCTGAGTATCTTTCTGCTCCTTGGGCCAAGTCTATATCCTGAATGTATTTTGCTTTCTCATCTCTGTCTTTATGGACCGGGAAACAGTGATAAATGTAATACAAATTACAAGCCTATTTTTTCCACAGTTATTCAGCTTTTTCTTGTATATTGGGTCACACAATCACGAGTCTTGGGTCTTAAAAACTAGGCCAGAATGGTGAAAACAAATCCATGAAATCAAAGGTTCTGCATTTGGTTGTGTATTTGTACCTGTCAGTTTTTTGATATCCCATTATGTTGTCCCCTGGTTTCAAAAACAATACAGTGTATAGGAAATGGAGAAAAGGGGCATTGGGCCACGGGAATACTCAGATGCTCCAGACTGCTCCAGCTTTCCATTCCTACCTTTAGAATCTCGAAAAATACCCAAAGCCTATTTAATACTCCATATATGTCTGACATGCAAAAGGACCTTGAAGGGTTTTGAAATTTGGATATCTAAAGCACCACACTCTGATGTCCCCCAAAGCTAACAGGAATAGCACACAAACTTTTGCCAGGGATACACTGAACATGATTCTAATCCAGGAAGGCTAGTTAGGCTAGTAATTGACAAATATGAGACGTCTATGCATTTGCTCCAATATTTGACTTATAGGCTGGTACAGTGCACCCCACAGCAGACACTTAAAGTGGGCAGTTTAAATAGCTGTCCACATGATCTAAGGAAAATAATACCGTGCCACAGATTATAGCGGGAAGGCGCTGAGGGGGAGGAAACAGTGTTTCGCTGGAATAATCCAGACAATCTATGGAGAGAAAATCCACTAGTTGATTACTCAGTTCATTGATTTGGTTATTTCCATGCTACGCCAAACAAATGGACAAGATCAACAGCAGGCGTGCAGCTACATTCCAGGATTCAAAGGCAAATGAGTTAAGGCACTTCTTTTCCACAAGCCCAGACTCTAATGGGGATATCTATAAAAGAAAGAAAGGAAGGGAAAAGGGAAGGAGATAAGGAAAGAGCAAGAAAGAAAAAGGGAGACAGAAATAGAAGGGGGAGGGAGGGAGATAGAGTCCACTTGGGTAGTTAAGGAAAGAGGAGATGATTATTTTTAAAAGGTTCTACAAAGATGTGTCAGCCTTCATTCACCCAAAAGACAAGGTGATAGAGGCATCTGGGCCATGGAACACTTGGGCAAGATATTTGCATTGTCTATTCTATGAACTAGAACTTGCTGTCTGAATCTACTTTCTAAGTAATACAAGGAAGGAAGACTGTCAAATTAATATAACATTCCTTAAAAACAGAAAATACATTTTAGGGGCACCTGGGTGGATAAGTCAGTTGAGTGTCCGACTCTTGATTTTGGCTCAAGTCTTGATCTCAGGGTCGTGGGATCAAGCCCCACATTAGGCTCTGTGCTGAGTGTGGGGCCTGCTTAAGATTCTCTCTCTCTCTCTCTCTCTCTCTCTCTCTCTCTCTCTCTCTCTCTCCCCCTCTCTCTCCCTCTAAAAAGAAAAAGAAAGAAAATACATTTTAATAACCTAGAATATTGGTTCTCAATGTGTGAGCTCCTGACCAGCAGCATGAACACCGCCTGGCAACTTGGTAGAAATACAGATTTCTGTCTCTCAGCCATGGATTCAGAAACTCTGAGGCTGGGGCAGCAACATGTATTTGAAGATGCTTTTCAGGGAATTCTTTTTTAAAATTTTTTTTTTAACGTTTATTTATTTTTGAGACAGAGAGAAACAGAGCGTGAACAGGGGAGGGGCAGAGAGAGAGGGAGACACAGAATCTGAAACAGGCTCCAGGCTCTGAGCTGTCAGCACAGAGCCCGACGCGGGGCTGGAACTCACAGACCGTGAGATCATGACCTGAGCCGAAGTCGGACGCTTAACCGACTGAGCCACCCAGGCGCCCCAGGGAATTCTGATGCTAAAGTGTGAGAACAGCGGCCCCAGAGCAAGCAACTTCAAATCATCCTGTGATATGCTTTCTCCATCTCACCAGCCGAGATAACTAAAACGTTCCTACGCCTAATTCATAGAAATGTATTCTACGGGTGATTCCTACCATATGATCTCACTCATATGCAGAAATTAGGAAACAAAACAGATGAACATAGGGAAAGGAAAGAAAAAAAAGACAGAGAGGGAGGGAGGCAAAGCAGAAGAGACTCTTAATGATAGAGAACAAACAGGGTTGATGGAGGGAGGTGGGGGGGGGAATGGGCTGATGGGTGATGGGTTAAGGATACTAAGGAGGGCCCTTGTGATGAGCACTGGGTGTTATATGTAAGTGAGGAATCACTGAATTCTACTCCTGAAACGAATACTGTACTGTATATTAACTACCTAGAATTTAAATAAAAAATTGGAGGGAAAAAAAGAGAAATGTATTATACTAGTGATTCCTAAACTTCTGTCCATGCATAGCATTCATACCTGCCTTGACAAAACTTTTCACTGATTCCCAGCAAATGAGATAAATAAAATAGCCTTGAGTTTTTTATGAAGCTAATTCTTTTATTCATTGGATAAATTTAAAGGCCTTTATTGTGAGATTATATTCTTCCTACCTTTTTACTGTTAAATCTTCATTGTTTTTTATGGAATAATGGTATTAAAACAACACTGACTCTTTTTTTTTTTTCCCAAATAAACTTAATTCACAAAATAGATTGCAGCCAATGTTGGTCTTCAAAATGTTGCTGTTGTTGTTTTTAATGTATTGGTCCAAAAATGCAAACATCTGTAAACCAATGAAATTTAAAGGATATGCATAGCTTTACCAGAAAAAAATGTCATGTGAGTGTATTTTTCTACCTGAAGTCAATAATGTTTTACTAAGATCTTTATCTATCTGTATTCCAAAAATGTCTAAATTAAGTTTCAGATTCATAAAACCAAGATTCAGTGGTACATAAATTTAATAAATGTCCACCATCTCTAATGATTTTTATTCTAGGATTACCATTTTTTTTATTAACTGTCATTTGGAGGAGTTCTTATTTGTGAAATACATATGTAACAATATCTCCTCTGGATATATGTGTGTGCAGGGGTATGTGGTAGCTTTTTGAGATCCCCCAAGCACCTTGCTGAGAGAATAGAAAGGGTGAGTAGAGAGAGTATCATAAATAAACTATTATTATTTATAATGTACATTCTTCATTCTCATGCACTAATGCACAATGTTATTTATTAGTGTAATCACTGTTGCAAGAATTGTTATTATTATTTCATGACATAAAACTGAAAATGGAAATTGGAAAATAGGAAGAGAAAAATACATTCTATCTTGAGGACATGTGAGATTTACTATACCTAATCTGCACATAGACAAACCATATTTATTTCTATTACAATACCTTATTCATCAATGTATTAAATCGCCTCCTACTCCAGTAGCCATTGAAGAATTAGACCACCAGAACACAGACCTCTTTCCTTCTTGTCATCTCCCACACCCTTCCCCTCATTTCTAGTCTTATAACCTTCCTAGTCCCACATTTCAAACCATCAAGCCTCAGATAACTGCAAGGCAGTGTCGGCTACTTCTGTAGACCCAAATGGTTCAGGGGTTTCTGGGGATTAAAAAATTCTGAATGCATCAGGTCAGATGTTTCCATCCCAAATTTCAGAGTCTTCCTTCCTCCTGCTCAGGGTCTGGGTCTTGACCTGGTGAGGGAAACCTGCTGGGCTGTGAATTCAACCTTCTCTGGAGATCCACAGTTCATATAATTAAATACCGAGCCATCTCTTCAACCTTCTTGCCCTCTGGCTGCAATAGTCAAGAATATACCTACAGGGGCACTTGGGTGGTTCAGTTGGTTTGGCATCTGACTTAGGCTCAGGTCATGATCTCACGGTTCATGAGTTGCAGCCCTGCATTGGGCTCTGTGCTGACAGCTCAGAGCCTGGAGCCTGCTTCGGATTCTATGTCTCCCTCTCTCTGTGCCTCCCCTGCTCACACTCTGTCTGTCTCTCTCAAAAATAAATAAACATTAAAAAAAAAGAATATTTATACCTACTAAGGAGGACATCGAGCCTTCACTAGTCAGTGACTTAAACTGGTCATTGATCATCCTCAGTCTTTCACCAGGGCATCAATAGCCCCCCAGCAAGAGCTATTCATATACAAGACCTTATCATTACCGCTTTCCCCAAACCCTTCCTGTGCCTGAGCTATTGAACCACCAGTGTTCTCTCTTACCCCTGGCCAAGTTCTAATGATTGCACAATTCCAGCAGGCCAAGGGCTAGCATGACTCCACGTGCCATAGGCAATGGGGCTTTCATTGTTCTCAATTTTCTCTGAGTCTGCTTCTTAGAAACATTTGTGTCTCAACTGGCTTAAGTCAGGTCCCCTAGGAAACAGATGCTGAAACAGCAGATTTCCACGCAGAAAGCATACAGGGAGTGCTCTCCTGAAACATACCTGCAAGGGAGTGAGAAGCAGAAGCGGGCAGAGGGAGACGTTGTTGGGGGCGGGGGGGAGGGCAGAGAACTTGGCATGTCACACAGGAGCTCTGAAGTTGGGATGGCTCTTAAGAGTTGACCCACCTTTGGGGCAAGGGGACGGGGCCTTTGTACCCCCACATCAACTAGTCATGACAGCGAATGAGGCAGTTCATTTTGGGGGAGAAACTCAACTATGGGCTCTCAGCTGGCAACATTCCTGGCAGCTGGGAGAATGTGTGCCTAGTCCTGAAGGGGGCATATAAGCAGTGCATGTACCCAAGGGTCCACTTCATCCTGGGAATCAAGAACCAGGACGATGCAAATGACAAAGAGGGCCAGCACTTCCCAGCCTCGCATCTGCTGATATCTGCAGCCTCATCTGCCACAGTGCCTCCACTCAGACTTCTTTAGCCAAACCAGTCTACCAGGTACACCAATACTCCAGGTATTATGTGAACTAAAGAATTCACAAACATTACTGCCCCTTAGCCTTGGCTCAAAGCTTACCTCCCGCCTGCTTTTCCTCCTGCCTCCTCACTGATTCTCTTTTGACCCAAGCCCCGCCTTTTCCAGGAAGTCTTACTGGTGGCTTCAGCCCACACTGCCCTCTTGTGAGTTGATGGCTAACACCCTGTACTCATCATGTGAACACTGACAATACCCTGCATCCACAATTCACTATTTTTATGTGCATTTTCCCTGACCTCAACCAGACCTGAAGTTCTGCTCCTGGCTAGGATACAACCTTGTACAGTGAATGAGTATGTCTCTGAGCCTCAGTTACTCTGTTTGTGTTAAGCCTAAAACTTATTAACTTATTACTTTAGTGAATATCTGAGCACCTACTATGTGTTGAGCCTAACAACAGACTGTTTCTTCAAGAGCTGGGAGGTGACCTTGTTTAAGGAATCTTTAGCTCAGCATGTAAAAGAGTAAACCAATGGACATGCCTCAGCCTTAGGAGGAGGAGAAAACAGGTACAAGGTAAGAGAAAGGTAGATTCTGGGGAAAATGGACGTGGCGGTGAGCAAAGTCTAACCCCTGACTCCATACCCACCTTCTTCCACTGTGACTCTCTCTGAAATTCACTGCTTACACCTGATGTCCACAGTTCCTAATTTTAACCCAATTCTCCTGACTCCCCAAGGACATTCTTCTCCTCTCCAAATATAAAAAAGACTTCAGGAAAAACAGCAAAAATAAAAAATTAAAGTCAGTGGGGAGGAAAAGGTAACTTTGAAAGTTTGTCTTTAAATCTGTGCTAGTTCCTTTAGATTTTAGGGCCCCGAGGCAACGACCATTCTTTAGTCTTAACTTACTTTAAGCACCCAGCTCCCCCACAGGTGTTTGTCTCGTTGGCTTTTAGAATTGTGCCCTTAGAATGAACTTCTCCAGGGCTGGGGTAAATAAACATCCCTCTTCTATGAGATCATGTCTCTTTTTCATAAAGTATCTTTGTTCTGTTCTCCTGTTGTGGCTAAATGTGTGCTTTCTCGATTTTGCAAATGGGAAGACCCTAGAGAAAGGAAGAGTGAGGAGAGAGGGGACGGGTAGGAGGTTGAACATAAAAATGCGGCAAAGCACAAATCTTAGCACAGCCCTGTCCAAACGTCTGCCAGAGGCTCCTCTGGAAAGAAGTACATACTTCCAAGATGCAGACTTTCAATCCCCATGTGAGGGAATAAGGTCAGCCAAATCTGCCCACTTCAGGCTAAAGACCTGTGTCTAAGAGGCAGTCACTATAATCCCCACCTGTTCCCAAGTCTCCATGGACCTGTGTCCTCCCTGCATCGCTTCATCACTGAGCCACTCCTTCCTGGGGTCTTGAAGTAAACCCCTCTAGGTGAGACCACAACAACTACATACAGTGCCCTATCTTCATTCCTGACTGCTCTACCCCCAACTCTTTTACTGTCCAGCAGTGCCTGGCCCGTGGTCCCTCGCTTCTGGACCCAGGAGCACTCCAGGGTCTAGCTCCAGCTTTGTTCCTGAACACTGTCTTCTTTGCAGTCCAAGAATGTTCAGGTCTCCTCCATGTACACATTACCGATAACAGCTATTGACCACTGAGGCTTCTAGAATTAGACAATGTGCTCATCAGCAGATGAACCAAGGAGAGAAGAAAAGATAGCAAGGCTTCTTGATAACATGGAGTGGCCATTTCACCACAAGGACACACAGGTTGCTGGAATTACATCATCCTGATGAATGGCGCATGTGCTCCACCAGGAAAGTTTCAGGGTCAACTCCTTTTCCCCAATCTAGGTTCTGAACTTCCGTGCTTCTCCATAAGCTAGTCCTTCCATTCAAACTTCCCTGTTAGTAGTAGACTACTACTACTCCCAAAGTAGAGGTATGAGCCTAAGCAAGCCTTCACTTCTCTGAGTCTCAGTGTCTTTACCTAGAAAGTGAGGATAGTGAATCAGCTCCTCTCTGTGGTCCCTCCAGCTCTTTGTGCATGAGATTAACATATGGGCCTCATACACATGCTTCTCTTTACAGTTTCAGGGTCATCAACTAGAACATCCAAACTATCCCTCTGAATAAAGTTTAGTTCATGTTTTTCTGTTTGTTTATTTATTTATTTATTTAATTTATGAGAGAGAGAGAGAAAGAGAGAGAGGCAGAGAAAGAGGGAAAGAAAGAATCCCAAGCAGGCTCTGTGCTAACAGCAGGGCTCAATCTCTCAAACTGTAAGATCATGACCTGAAATGAAATCAAGAGTCAGATGCTTAACCAACTGAGCCACCCAGGTGCCCCTAAAGTTTAATTCATGTTTAATTCTGCAGTGGACTCCCTGTACAGGTTGGTAATTGGTCCAATTGGAAATAAAGACAGCACTTTTCAAGTAACAGCTAATCGGTGGTCACTCTAGAGAAGAGGAAGAGGTTTGCCCTGTTCATCAACGTGCTTCAATAATAATGACCTCCACTAAATCATTCATGGTGCTTTACACACACATCATCTGAATCAAACCCAACAAAGTCAGCTTTAGTCTCTCCACTTCCTGGAGAAGGAAACTGTGGGTGGAGGAGCAAGACTTTGACATTAACCTTCATGCTCTTTTGACTCTGTCATGCCTGCCTGTGTAGAGCAACGAGTAAAGGATCAGACCAGCATGGTTAGGACATTATGGACACACAGCTACTTTTTAGCCATAGTAGCTTTGTGTTTTACCTACTGTTTAGGCATCATATCCTCTTCCTATTAATATAACAAAATCTGCTCTTATTTTTGGTATAAAATTTTTATTGTTTCACTGGTTTTCATTGATGTATTTCCCTCTGTGTTGAATGCTTAATAAGTAGAATAAAATTCCATTACAAAGTCAATGAAAAAATTAACACCTATAAGTGTTCCCAGACTTTACAAGGTGTTATGCTTCAAGGGGAAAATTGAGTCATGGCATATTTAAGTACATGCAATGATGAATAGGTCTGACTGTTCTCTTGAAATTTCTTTAATTCTGCTAGTCTCTCAAAAGAGACTCCCAGTACCCAGACATTGTCACTTTTCTCCTAGACCACCCAAGAGTGGCCGTGTACCACACCAGCCTGTCACCCTGCAGCTTATTATGACAGATCCCACAACCCATTCGGGCCAGCCAGTCCTTCTACCAACCTGTCCCTAAATATATTAGGCAGTCCATAAATGAGGCCCGCATGATTGCTATTCAGTTGACATGAAGCAGATATTCTCAACTTATCCTTTTTATTTTTCTCTCTACAAGTCTTTAAAAAACTAAACAAATTCAGAAAAGTACAAAGCAAAAACATAACAATCACCCAATTTCCACCAACCTAGAGTTGGCCACTATTAATGCATTGTGTTGACTTCCAGGCTTCTCCTATGTTTTTTTAATTTAAAAAAAACACTCATTTTCAGAGAAATGCTACAAACCTACTATAAAAATGTAACGAATGTAGGGGCGCCTGGGTGGCTCAGTTGGTTGTGTCCAACTTTGGCTCAGGTCATGATCTCATGGTCTATGGGTTCAAGCCCCGTGCCGGGTTCTGTGCTGACAGCTCAGAGCCTGGAGCCTACCTCGGATTCTGTGTGTGTGTGTGTCTCTCTCTCTCTCTGCCCCTCCCCCACTCACCCTCTGTCTCTCTCTCTCAAAAATTAAATAAATAAATAAATAAATAAATGTAAAAAGAATGTGGAAAAAGAAAGTAGAAACAAATATTGTACAACAAAGAATGTAGAAAACATAAAGCCAAAGTTTGAAATAAAATCAAAATCCCACAGCCAGGAATAACTGTTCATATTAAGTTAAAATGATCACACATGTCGGGGTGCCTGGGTGGCTCAGTTGGGTGTCTGACTCTTGATTTCAGCTCAGGTCATGATCTCACATTTCAAGAGTTCAAACCTTGAGTCATGCTCTGCGCTGACAGGGCAGAGCCTACTTGAGATTCTCTCTCCCCCCCTCTCTCTGCCCTCCCCCACTCATGTTCTCTCTCTCTCAAAATAAATAAACTTTAAAAAAATCTGAAGATTGCAGGATTTTTTTAAGCTACTTATTTTGATACAAGTTTCTCTTCACTCCCTGCTATTTGCTATGAGAGATGAAGACTTTCATATTCTCACATATCTTCCTATCCTCTCCCCTCTTCCTGATATTTGCTAGTTACATTATAGTTTCTACGCTGTCCATGTTAACAACACTCACATTTTGTTCTTTACACATAATTCTCATAGCTGTTTAACATGAATTCTACATTTATATGAATTTAGTGTTCAACACAGCGTTTTCTAGGGTTTCTACATTCCTGCATTCTGCATTTTGATTCACACATTAAGTGGCTGGTTTTAACTGCATGTAGTTTTTTTCCCCAAGAAGCTCATACAGGTACTGAATTCTTTAAATTCTTCTGTTTCCCTGTCAGAATGGCTAAAATTAACAACACAGGAAAGAACAGATGGTGGTGAGGATGGGGAGAAAGAGGAACCCTCTTAACACTGTTTGTAATAATGAAAACTGGTGCAATCACTCTGGAAAACAGAATGGAGATTCCTCAAAAAGTTAAAAATAGAACTACCCAATGATCCAGCACTTACACTACTAGGTATTTATCCAACGGATACAAAAATACAGATTCAAAGGGGCACATGCACCCCAATGCTTATAGCAGCACTATCAACAATAGCCAAATTATGGAAGGAACCCAAATGTCCATTGACTGATAAATGGATAAAAAAGATGTGGTATGTATACATATATATATATATATATATATATTATAATATATATGTGTGTGTGTGTATATATATATATATATATATCACATCTTTTTTATCCATTTCTTCTATTTTATCACACACACACACACACACACACACACACATATATATATAATGGAATAGTACTCAGCCATCAAAAAGAATGAAATCTTACCATTTGTAATGACATGGATGGAACTAGAGTAGATTATGCTAAGTGACATGTCAGTCAGAAAAAGAAAAATAAAAGACCATATGATTTCACTCATATGTGGAATTCGAAAAACAAAACAAATGAACATATGAGAAGTAGGGTGCAGAGAGGAAGGGAAACAAACCATAAGAGACTCTTAATGATAGAGAAAAAACAGAGGGTTGATGGAGGGAGGTGGGTGGGGGATGGACCAAATGGGTGATGGGTATTAAGGAGGGCATTTGTTATGATGAACACTGGGTATTATATGTAAGCGATGAATCACTAAATTCTACTCCTGAAACCAGTATTACACTATATGTTAACTAACTAAAATTTAAATACAAATTTGGAAAAATAAATAAATGAAATACAATAAATTCTTCTGTGTTTCAAATTCCCTTTACACCTGAACATCATCTTAGACAGGTAAGAGGGTTCACAGTCAAACATTTTCCTAGGAATATTTTAAAGCTCTAGTTCCATTGTCTTCTGCCATTAAAAACTGTGGGAAAACCTAAGACCAGCCTAGTTTTTTTTCTCCTTGTGAAGGACTTGCCTTTTCTCCCTAGATTCCTAAAGAATTGTTTCTTATTATTGAGTTTTAGCTTCTTAACTAAAACGTCTTAGTGTTGAGCTTTATTCTTCTAATTTTTCTAGAACATAGTATGCCCTTTGGATTTGTATACTCAGTGTTATCTTTAATTGAGAAAACAGGTTCTTCATTATTTCCCTGAATATTTCTTTAGAGCCACCCAATACTTTTATGTTGATTTGTTTTCTTGCATTTTACATTTATTAGTTTCAATTCGATTGCTTTAATTCTTACCCTTTTAATTACTTACCTAGATTGCCTCAAGTCTTTCTTCTATATTAAGAATTCAAATTTCAGCAATGTTTAAATGTTGTTATTTGCTATTCCCAGTTATTAGTTCCATAGTGATATCATTTAGTTCTTGAACTGAATTCCACAGGTTTCCATAACTCCTTGATTGCACGCTATTGTTTTACTATGTTTGAGTTACCAATTTATTATATTTGTTCTCTTCTAAAGTCAAATTGTTCTATAACACAGATTGCAAAGCATTTTCTTCTGTTCCTTATGTTTTTTTCTAAAACAGAATCTGTGTAATATACTTCTTGCTTATTGACTTTGGTTTGTAGTTTGTTGTGTCTTCTGCTGTAGAAGGTTTGCATTCCTGCCATGCCATTTATATTTTGTTCATGCTCGACAGCCCTGAATGGACTTTCTAGCTGGTCTGTTGTAGTGGGCTGACTTCTTGGCACTCTTCCCACTGTAGCTGAGACCAGTTTAGTTTCCTGTCCAAAACACAGATGGGAGAGCTCACCTGAATTGGTGGGTAGAGCAGCTTTGGTTAGAAAACTTAATCCTGCTCTCTTCCACCATCTTGATATCTGTACTGTCCAAAGGGCCACCCTTTGGCAATGTGTGTATCTTGTTCCCATTGCTAGATGACCATGGATGTCAGTGGGTTTCTCTAGTTCCATGCCTAACCAAGGAGCTACCTACCCCTATGCCCCTTTCTTTCAGGATTCATTCCCACTATTTCTCAGTCAGATGAAGAAAAATTGAAGGTCGGTTTACTCAGTTTCCCTCTTTTCAAATTGGGATTATTCATGAGATTTCTCAGAATTTTATTGCCTCTGGCTTATCCAGTCTGGCTTCTAGAGAGTCCAGGGCAGTGTGGGATTCTACTCTGTTCCAGCATCTTCTGAGTGTCTTCACAGTGGCTAGTTTCTTTAACCTTATTGATATATACTATGTCTCTTTCCTCCTTTGGTTACTGTATTTTTGTTTGTTTTTGCTTTTACAGTTTTTCCTTATTTCATTGGGTTTTAGGGAAAAGATGCATTGTGAGTCTACCATGTTAACCCAAAACATGCAAATTTCTCTAGACGTTATTAAATTGTACAACATACTCCCACATGCACCCAGGGTTGTGAGAAGTTTCTGGCATTCTGGCTGTACCTATTTCCTTTCTGTCCTACTCAAGAATGAATATAAG